>NC_084951.1:27254797-27407297 GCF_949316205.1 Platichthys flesus | reverse complement strand
TGTGTGTCACTGAGGTGTTGGAACAATAACTAAAGAGAAGGAGGAAGGACCCGTAGAGTCGGAGCCGAGCTGAAGGAGCCGTTCAGGAAACTGAGTCTCAGTGTTTCACTTTCATTTCATTTACAGAAACACAACTTATCGTTTTCAGCCTCGGCTCTTTAACCTTTTTAAATAATAACACAAATTAAACTCATCAAACTACAGACAAGCAGAGTCTCATTCAAACTGTTTCTCACCTCCACTGAGTCTGAGCTTGTAGCTTGTGACTCATTCAGATATTTCACTCATAAAACTCTGATTAACCTCAATGGAAAAAGTCGTTAGTCAGAGTTGGATCTTTCCAAACGATTTAAACACTCAACACGTCTCTGACTGGAAACTGGAATTCAAACAGTTCTACTGGTGAGGATTTAAACGTTCAGGTATTTTAAACATTCAGAGAGTTATAGTTTCTGGTTTAACTCTTAGACTAACCACGTCACTTGACTCATGAGATTAGTGTTATATATGTTATATAATGTGTGTATTCATGTTATATAAACAGTATAGAGCTGCTGTTCCGTGCATCGAGCCTGCAGGTGTTTGATTGATGGGAACTGGGGACGAGGAATTTCAAATGAGTCCCTGCTGGTCCCATCAGAGCTGCTCAGCCTGGTTCGTGTCAGAGAGAAGGAATGTGGAGCTGGAGTCAGATCAGAAGACTACATCCACCCTGGACTGTGGTGGACGTGGGTGAACACAGCAGGTGTGTTGTAGCAGCTCAGCTGACAGGAGGTCTGCTCCGCTGAGGTCATCACGACCGAGAGGAACTCATCACACGCCTGAGAACACGGACTCACAAAGTGAAACCAGCCGGAATCAAACCTCCTTTCTGGATCCTCACCAGAATGTAATGAGTTCTTCTCTGACACAAGTCAAGTCCAGTTCCTGATCCGGCTCACAATCCAGCAGACAGAGGTGAAAACATAACCACCTTCCTCCCCAAAGCTACAGCAGCAAGGCCTGATGGGTAATGCAGTTCTCTTCAGACCTTGAACTATCAGAAATTAACTGAAGTGACAGACGTTTAGAAGATGGATGACCTGATCCTTCTCCTCCAATGAGAGACATGAGATCAACTCCCTGACTCACATCTGAAAACAGTTCAGCTGTCAATCAAACACAGTTTAAACGTCCTGCAGGATGTCGGGGGTCACGGGGTCACGACTCCCGTCAGCAGCCAATCAGCCTCCGCTGTACATCACACCTCCGTCTACATCCCTCGTTCACTCCCAAAGTCCCAGAGCACACACGTGCAGCAACACGGTGTGTGTGCGTGTTGTGTGTGAGACATTGTGGATTTGAGAGAGTATTGATGTTATTGTCAAGTTTTAACTGCAACCTCCAGGTACTGCAGCTACACACACTCTCTCTCTCTCTCTCTCTCTCTCTCTCTCTCTCTCTCACAGACACACACACAAACTCAAACACACACACATTCTCTAACACATACACACACACCTGCTTATGTACCCATACAATCCACATATAGGACAGTCACAGACACACTCACATATAATTAAAATAATCACACACTGCTCACTTCCACTCTTCATGAGAGACCTACACTTATCTGGAAGTTCTTTCTCACACAAACCAAACACACGCACACACACACAAACACACACAGACACACAAACACACGCACACACACACAGACACACACTTATAGAAGCTACATTAGAAACGCCTCCCCCTGTTTCTTTCCTCCTCTGTCTGACACCAGCGTCTTGTTTCATCCCTTCTCTTTGTCTGTCTTTAAATCAATTGTCCTCATGTAACTCTGCTCCTTCAGGTTTGTCCCCTGATTCCATGTCTTTGTGTCTCATCAGACTCATGTGTTGGACTGAATCCTGGATCCTCTGTGCAGGTACAGTGTGTTGTGGTGGAAGAGGCAGACGGCCACAGCCAAGAATAACACAACCTCAAATAACAAGGATCCCAGTGTGTGTGTGTGTGTGTGTGTGTGTCTGTGTGTCTGTGTGTGTGTGTGTCTGTGTGTGTCTGTGTGTCTGTGTGCCTCTGGGTGTGTGTGTGTGTGTGTCTGTGTGTGTGCCTGTGTGTGTGCCTGTGCCTCTGTGTGTGTGTGTTTGTGTGCATCTGTGTCTGTGTGTCTATATGCCTCTGGTTGTGTGTGTCTGTGTGTGTGTCTGTGTGTGTCTTGTGGAGGTCACCTACCTGTAGGGGTCGCTGGGGTCCTGAGCGTTGCAGGACTCTGCGTGTCCGTTACACACACAGCGTCCTCCGATGCTGATGTCCTTGATGCTGTAGTAATACTGAACAACAACACATCCACATTTACATAATTGTAGTTGAAGGATTATTTGACATTTTTGGAAAAATAATAACTTCACATGAGAAGATGATTCCACTTTCTTGCCTTTACAGTAAATATGAACATGGAGACATGAGCTGAGCATCAAGACTGGAAACCAGTTGACGAGCTGAAGCCGAATGATCATTATCATATCATGATCATTATCATATCATGATCATTATCATTTCATTGATCATTAATAAACTTGCGGCCTCTTGTAAAACACAGATGATGGATTCTCTTACATCTGGATATAAAGATTAAACTCTTGATGCTCAGATAAACACGGTCAGTGTCATAATGCACCTGAGAATTAGAATCAGCTTCTCTAAACACTCTTCTACACCAGCATGTTGTTTCTTTATTTCTAATTATGTATTAGTTATGTATATGGTGTCTAATGCTAAGCTAAGCTAAGCACTTCCTGTTTCTCCAGTTGTAAAAGTTGTGTTCTTTGTTTTTAGATGAAATCAGGAGTAACTAATTCCAAATATCTCAAATAATGAATATAAATCCAGAAAATAAAAAACACATCAATAAAAGAGGTGCAAATGATATAATAAAATAGAGTAAGTTGCAGTGCTCATTGTCTGGAGGTGTTTCTCACCCTGCGGGTCACGGTGGGGTCGCGGAGAGCTTTGCCCATCAGGTGACCCAGCAGCGTGTTGGTTCTCAGGAAGCGCAGCCGGATGTTGGTGGCCTTGGTGAACTCCCTCAGCACCGGGGAGTAGGAGAAGTTCATGGCGCCGGGACGGCCGTTCACCAAGGACACCACGACCTGAGGAGAGGGGGACGTTACCAGGGGACAGACGTGGAATGAGACACAGGACGGCCGGGGACAGTCGAGTGAGAGCGACGCTATCGACCAATCAGGCAGTAATCCACAGCGACACACAAACACACACAAACACACAAACACACACACAATGAGGAATCTCACTCACCTCTCCGTTTTCCAGCGGGACGATGCGTGAGTACTCGGTGGTGCAGACGATGTCGTCATCATTGCTGATTCTCTCGATGGTTCTCTGTCCGAAACGTTCGATACAGTCTCTCTTAGAGGCTGCACACACACACACAGACACACAGACACACACACACACACACACACACACACAGAGAGAGAGAGAGAAGGTTCTAATTAGTTAAACCAGAGAACGTGAAAGGTGAAAACATCTTCTGCTGTGAAACTGTTTAATGATGCGTCTCTGAGTCATAATTAGAGGACGTCTGTAATCTGTTCAGGTCTGTGATCTGTTCAGGTCTGTGATCTGTTCAGGTCTGTGATTGGTGGAGGTCCAACTTTCTTCTTTAAATACACGTCGGCTCCAACACACAATCATCAGCTGCTTGTTCACACACTCGCTCTAAACACAAACTGTTGAAAACACAACTCTGACTCCAAAAACAACTCATTCAACAATCTACTTCTTTTATTAAATCACATATCAAAGAATGACTTCATTCAAAGATATAGACTAACAGGGAGTTAATGGTGTCGTGGATTGTCTCCACCAACCAGTGCAGACTCACGAACATGAGGTCACTGTGACCTTTGACCTTCTCATTCCCTGAAGTCACACATGAGAAATCATGTTCAAATGCAGAAACATGTTTCCACTTTTCTTGGGAGTCTCAGAGACCATTTGTGTTAAAGTGAGATGATTCTCTTGAGTCGTAAAGAAAACACGATGACGAGACAAGAGGAGTCACTGTGACCTTTGACCTTCCAAATCTAATCAGCTGATCCGTGCAGTGAAGTAAACGTTCAAACAAATTCTGAGGTGATTCCCTCGAGTTGTTCTTGAGAAACCGTGTTCACAAGAATGAGACCAGAGGACGACATGAAACTTAACGCCTCCGGCCACCGGGTGGCGCCGGCGAGGAGACAAGTCCAACCTCAGGCAGGCCTCGATGTGAGAAGATAAGGGACCAGATGAAGAGCCTTTAACTTTATGTTATTTGTGTGTGTGTGTGTGTGTGTGTGCTCGCAGTCTGAAAAAAAGCTGCTTCGACTTGAGATCGACACACACACACACACACACACACACACACACACACACACAAGCTGCGACCTGTTGGTGGAGCATGCCTGGAATCTCCCTGCAGCCCACCTGGATTGACAGCTGCCACATTCAATCAGAGGGCGGCTCTATGATGTAATGATGTCCCGCCTCTGACCTGACCAACAAACCAAGCAGCCAATCAGACGGCTCCCCCCGGGGCAGCTGTTTCACTCTGAGATGAGAGGGGGAATCAGACTGAGCCCTGGGGGAGGGGGGGGGGCATGAAGCGATGCTGATGGAATCTGACCTGGTGACCTCTGGAGTGTGTGTGTACAGTACAGGTACATACACACGTATGTGCTTCTACTTACAGGCAAAGTACTGCCAGGGCTGGTAGGTCTGACCGAAGTCCACGGAGCGCTCCAGAACCCAGAGGTCCGGACGGGGGGAGTTGGCGAACTTGATCAGCACGTAGGCCACGTGGTAGAGCTGCAGGGAACATGAAGAAGAAGAAACTCAGCTTATTAAAAATCATCTTTACCTCGGTAGAGCTCAAAACTCCTCCAGCCTCCAACAGTCTGACTTTACACATCTAGATCCAGTTATTATTCTACAGGAAACAGCTGACCCACAATGCATCTCTCCACCAGGTTCGGGGGTGAAGGTTAAACTTGAACCTCTCTGAAGTGTTTCTGACCGTTTCTGGGATTTAGCTTGAAATGGAGCAGAGTAAAGTAAAGGAAGAAGAGAGAAAGGAAAAGAAAGGAATTGTTTTGGGACAAAAAGGAAATTGATGGGATGGAGGGAATTGAAAGAGGAAAAGAAAACAGAAAGAAAGGAAATCAAATCATCTGCGTTCGAGGTGAAAACGGAACGCGGGCCGTCGGTTTCTAATCAGCCCGATGGACCTGAGCAGCTGAGGCCCGAACCCGATCCTCTCTGAGGCGTCTGACCCGTCCGGTCACATGTGACGAGTCCGACCAGCTCCTGAACCTGATGAGACACAGATGCTCCTGCATCATCGTCTCTCGCCCGCTTCTCTCTCGCTTGTCATCCCTCGTTCATTTCCTGAAGGATGTGGAACTGGTTAAAGACGGATGACAAGCTGCTCTCAAGGGCCGAGAGGAGGGGGGGGGGGGGGGGGGGGGACAGCTCTTCTGTTTTAAAACTGCAGCTAAAACACAACTCCCTAAAACAACACAATGACGCACAGGATAACACTAGAACAACACCACCTCCTCTGTGTGTGTGTGTGTGTGTTTAAATGAAGGCTGAAAACTGATTGTGATTATTTTGCATGGGTCTGTGGCTTTGTAGGAATCTATGGTGGTGAAGAAGGTGCATGAACCAGGTCCCAGTCACCACCAGTACAGGACGCACAAAGACACAAAGCTAACACACCCACACTGAGAGTTGTGGAGTTTTAACTGACTTTGTTTAACCGACACAGTTAAAGAACAAGCGGAGGATATTCAAGTGTGAGCGCAGGGTTTAGAGTGAAAGCTGGACCGAATCTGAAGGACACTGAACTCCAGAGGTTCTCCAGAGGTTCTCCAGAGGACGGATGTGTGTGAACGCAGATGTGTGTCTGTGTGAGAGCCGGACCTCCGCAGGTCTGACTCTGAAAAGGAGCTCACTCTCATATGAAGAGATGAAACAGCTCCAGGGCAGCAGGTCAGTTTGAAGTCTTCACTGCCAAAGGACATCACACCAGTTATTAAACTTTCCACCAGCAGAGAGAACGTTTAACAGTTGTGTTGCACAAAGACACAAAAGATTCTAATCGATGGTGAAATTAGATCAGTTCAAAGTTCAAAGTTCAAACCACGAGGACACAGGCGGGAAAATGAGAGAGGAACTCTAAATAACCAGCAGGTTGTCTTTCTGTTCGTGTTTCAACAAGCTCCACGTTTAGCTGCTGTTTGTTTCAACAAGTGCAACACACACACTCACACACACACAGAGACACACACACAAAGACACACAGTGACACACACACAGACACACACACACTCACACTATTTGATCATCCATCACTGGAGTTAAGCTTGTGATCCTGACTTCCTCTTTCTGACATGCAGCTCGGTCAGAGGTGGTGACAACACACACAAAGACACACACACAAAGACACACACTCCCATACACACACACACACACACACACACACACACACACACACACACACATACACACACACACACTCAAACTACTCCATCACTGTGGAATGAGGAGGATGATGGAGGGAAGGAGGCGGAGGAGAGGAACATGTCAGGTTTTATCTCTTGACAGAGAGAACAACTCAAACCTTCTGTCAAGGGGAAAATATTAAATGAATAATGTTGTGGTGATTAAAGAATCAGCAGAATTCACAGAAAGAAAGAAAAGACTCAGTTTGAGTTTTCAAGTTTTAAAAGCAAGTGAATCATAGATATAGTTTATTCAGTCTGCTCATGTTTTCATAACGTTTCTATGAGAAGAAACAACCATTAACAATCTATTCAGAATGTGTGTAACTATATTTTAGCCTTGAGCAGAGAAGCTGAGATAATAATAATCTGACCATGTGTGTGTGATCTGAAGGAGGCAGAGAGCGAGGCCTCACTCGTCCCTCAGGGGCCGAACTGATTGAAGAAGAACCCAGAAGCATTCCTGTGATTCCACATCGAGTGCGAGCGGCTGAGGAGGCACCTGAAGTTCAGATCACTGAACAACCAATCAGGTGAGCTCTCCCAGAGCTCCGCCCCCGGCCCCATGAGGGACAGGTTTCAAACCTACACCTGTTCTCTGCTCTATTATTCTGTGGTTATTGTTTAATGTTTTATTTCTGTATCATGTTTTATTATTATATATCTGTCGCCAATCTTATTGTATAAATAAAGTTTATTATTATTATTATCAGAGACGTCACCGAGACGATGAACATGGACTCAATAAAACACGAAACATGAAACTCAAATATAACATAATAATATGATGATTATTAATTTAAAAAGTATGACAATTAAAGTTATCCAAATCACACAGACGTGTGAAGCATGAGACTGGCTCATGTCACATGTGCATCTGTCATCAAATCAATCAACAGCATCTCAACCTTAAAACATTAAACACACACTGGAGCGTCTGTCGCCAGCTCCCAGTGGGAACCAGTCTGTGGCCTGGTGTGAAAAAGACACACACACACACAGACACACACACATGGATTTATGGATTAGTGGCGGCCTCCCAGGTCAGTCTCCCTGAATTGCCCGTAGACCCATCAATCAAACTGCTTTTACCATGGAAACAGGTAGCCAGCAACAGGTCAGACCGAGGGGAAGAGAGAGAGAGAGAGAGAGAGAGAGAGAGAGAGACAGAGCGAGAGGGAGAGAGAGAGAGAGAGAGAGAGAGAGAGAGAGAGAGAGAGAGAGAGAGAGAGAGAGAGAGAGAGAGAGAGAGAGAGAGGGAGAGAGAGAGAGAGAGAGAAACCTAAAGGTCGTCTCTGAAACAGGAGGAAAAAACACCAGATGAAACTGAGACAAAGTCGTTAAAATGTGCTAGGACCCTATAGGACCAGGAACAGGACCAGGACCGGGACCGGGACCAGGACCAGGACCAGAACCGGGACCGGGACCGGGACCGGGACCAGGACCAGGACCAAGACCAAGACCAAGACCAGGACCAGGACCATGACCAGGACCGGGACCAGGACCAGACAGGGCTCTCACATGTATCATGTTGGGCAGCAGGTGATGAGGTTTAGTCCCAGGATGTGACGATGTGTGATTTGTGAACACACACGGATGAAAACAGGAGGACGAGCAGAAGCAGAACTAATCAAGAGTTACATCAAAATATGTAATGAAGATGAAAACCAAACCAACACATAAAGACTTGAACAGCAAACCCCATGTGAAGCCAAATGGACGTCTACAGAAGTTAAGAGCAGTGTGAGAGATTTAAAGCAGCAGATGGTTCAGAGAGACAGAAAGTAAAGACCAGGAACATGAACCTGTGATGACATGTCAGGAGACACTGTGTGAGATGGAGCTGGATATACATACACATGAGCATCTGAGGAATGCAGGTGTGTGTTTGTGTGTGTCTGTGTGTGTGTGTCTGTGTCTGTGTGTGTGTGTGTGTGCCTGGCTCCTGGCTGGGTTAATAATTGTACACATTCCTTGGTGGCACCACATTCCCTGTGCCTCAGGTAACCATGGAGATAAGACGGGGACAAACAAAGGGACAGGACCCAGCGGGGGGGGGGGGGGGGTCCCTGTTTGGACGTGTTCGAACCCCGAGGAGACGGACTGTGGACAGGTCGACTTTAAGAGTCAGAGGTTTGGTGATGATTTCATTTCACAGAGTTGTTTGTATGATTTATCTTCTGGAGCAGAAATGACTCGATGCTAATAAATCAATCTGGAAAATAAATTCACATCTCAAAAGGACTTGTTTCCTACGACCGAACAACATCTGAAGACTGAAGAATATCCCCTCCACATACGTTAGTGGTTTCTTAATAAATATTATGAATTACCTGAAAGTAATAAATAATGTCCCTTCTTGCAGCCTTACAGATCTGAACCAAAATCCCATCAAGGGGCTCAAACTGGGCTCACTGGGGCCTCAATGGGATGACAGGAAATGTAATTAATATAATTAAATTAAATGATAGAAATATTGAAGCAAAAATCTCCATACTGATGGAGATAAGTGAGTGTGTGTGTATGTGTGCGTGTGTGTTAGAGAGATGTTTCTTGACAGGCCGGTGTCAGGAGAGACTTGGAGGAGGAGGAGGAGGAGGAGGAGGGAGGTGGGTAAGAGACGAGGAGGAGAAGGAGGGAGGAGGAGGAAAGTGGATAAGAGATGAGGAGAAGGAGGTGGATAAGAGAAGAGGAGGAGGAGGAGGAGGAGGAGGAGGAGGGAGGTGAATAAGATCCGAGCAGGAGAAGGAGGAGGAGGGAGGTGGATACCAGACGAGGAGGAGAAGGAGGAGGAGGAGGAGAAAGGTGGATAAGAGACGAGGAGAAGGAGGAGGAGGAGGAGGGAGGTGGATAAGAGACGAGGAGGAGGAGGGAGGTGGATAAGAGACGAGGAGTAGGAGGAGGGAGGTGGATACCAGACGAGGGGGAGGAGGCAGCGTTGTGACGAGGAGCTGCAGCTGGATCTGTCAGCATGGAGGAGATTTAAAGTCTCTTGTTAACCCTGAACACGTTTACTCTCATCCTCTCGTGGGTCGTGACCTGCAGCTATTCTTTTTATTACAGATATATAATGTAATAAATGAATCATTGAGGTTAACACTCTGAAGATGATTCAGTTGATGGTTCCTTTGAGCAGAAGAGAAAACCTCCCCTCAGTCTAAAGAGTGATGGAGACGAGTGGTAAATGGAGACGAGCAGCAGCTGTTCGACTTCTTGTCTCATCTCGTTGCTTCTGAATCAAATAACAACATTAATTCAGATCTGGAAGATTCTTTCATAAAGTGAAACTTGTTTGTGCTTGAGCAGTCAGACGAGCCAGAACCAGGAGGAGTGAGCAGCACAACATCAGCTTTAACACAACGAGGATCAACGCTTTAGAACATCCATGAACTTCCTGTTTTCACTGCAAACCAGCAGAACCAGGTCCAGTCTGATCCAGACCCAGAACTCCTCTGAGGAACCTTTCACACCTGATGTTCAGGTTCACACTGGACTGATGAGTCTGAAGCTCTGGACCTCACCAGGTGTGGAAATGTGCTTCAGATCAAACCTGTGCTCCAGATCCAGAGACTCCACAGATTCATGCGGAAGTGAATTCACAGCTCAGACTCTGAGTTCGTCTTCTTCAGCAGTAAAATGTCCAGTGTCCTTTCTCTCTGTCAGTCACTGTGTCATCTGTCTCACTCTGTCTCTGCAGAGATCCAGTGGTGCCAGACTGAGCAACAGCTGCACACACACACACACACAGACACACACACACACACTCTCTCACACACACAGACACACACACACACACACAGACTGTACAAGGAGTAAATCAACCTCTCAGCTCTTTATTGTACTACATAGTGTGTGTGTGTGTGTGTGTGTGTGTGTGTGTGTCAGCTCCCAGAGGGTGAAGGTCATTCCTCACATTCCAGGTCGATCTGGTTGTGCCTCCTCCTCCTCCTCCTCCTCCTCCCTGTCCTCCCTGTCCTTCCTCGTCCTCCCTGTCCTCCTGTCTCTTCGTCTCTCAGGATGATACAAAGAGCGCCTCGGCTCTTTGTACACAGCTGCTCTCAGACCAGTTTGCTTTTATCAGCTTCACTGGAAACAGATGAGGAGGAACCGAGCTTTGCAAAATGTAAACATACTCGTCAGCGAGACCGACAACTAACCGAGCCCAGTCCAAACCCAGCAGGCTTCTGTTCTCTGGGTCCAAACCCATCAGGGTTCTGTTCTATGGATCCAAACCCATCAGGGTTCTGTTCTCTGGGTCCAAACCCAGCAGGCTTCTGTTCTATGGATCCAAACCCATCAGGGTTCTGTTCTCTGGGTCCAAACCCAGCAGGCTTCTGTTCTCTGGGTCCAAACCCAACAGGGATTCTGTTCTCTGGGTCCAAACCCATCAGGCTTCTGTTCTCTGGGTCCAAACCCAACAGGGTTCTGTTCTCTGGGTCCAAACCCAGCAGGCTTCTGTTCTCTGGGTCCAAACCCAACAGGGTTCTGTTCTCTGGGTCCAAACCCATCAGGGTTCTGTTCTCTGGGTCCAAACCCAACAGGGTTCTGTTCTCTGGATCCAAACCCAACAGGGTTCTGTTCTCTGGATCCAAACCCAACAGGGATTCTGTTCTCTGGGTCCAAACCCATCAGGCTTCTGTTCTCTGGGTCCAAACCCAACAGGGTTCTGTTCTCTGGGTCCAAACCCAACAGGGTTCTGTTCTCTGGATCCAAACCCAACAGGGATTCTGTTCTCTGGGTCCAAACCCATCAGGTATTCTGTTCTCTGGGTCCAAACCCAACAGGTATTCTGTTCTCTGGGTCCAAACCCAACAGGGTTCTGTTCTCTGGATCCAAACCCAACAGGAATTCTGTTCTCTGGGTCCAAACCCAACAGGTATTCTGTTCTCTGGGTCCAAACCCATCAGGGTTCTGTTCTCTGGATCCAAACCCAACAGGTATTCTGTTCTCTGGGTCCAAACCCAACAGGTATTCTGTTCTCTGGGTCCAAACCCAACAGGGTTCTGTTCTCTGGATCCAAACCCAACAGGAATTCTGTTCTCTGGGTCCAAACCCAACAGGGATTCTGTTCTCTGGGTCCAAACCCATCAGGGTTCTGTTCTCTGGATCCAAACCCAACAGGTATTCTGTTCTCTGGGTCCAAACCCAACAGGGTTCTGTTCTCTGGATCCAAACCCAACAGGGTTCTGTTCTCTGGGTCCAAACCCAACAGGGATTCGGTTCTCTGGGTCCAAACCCAACAGGGTTCTGTTCTCTGGATCCAAACCCAACATGGATCTGTTCCCGGGGTCCAAAATAAAACTCAGATAGAAAATCTAATCAACAAACCCGACCAGAAACTGAATATTGCTTAAAGCTTGGGACCTGCTGGGACCTGTGTGGACCTGATGGGACCTGTTGGGACCTGTGTGGACCTGATGGGACCTGATGGGACCTGAGGGAACCTGATGGGACCTGTTGGGACCTATTAGGACCTTTTTGGACCTGATGGGACCTGTTGGGTCCTGACAGGACCTGTTGGGACCTGATCGGACCCAATGGGACCTGTTGGACCTCATGGGACCTGTTGGGACCTGTTGGGACCTGATGGGACCTTAAGACCTTAAGTTTAAAAAATACTTGTTTAAAGACGCTTCTTGTTTCACCAGTGAAACCTGAACCAGTCAGAAGATGTTCTCACTGAAATCCAAGAGGAGCTGAGAGAGTTTCACTGAGAAGGAATTCAGTCAATGGAGGAACCCCAGAGAGAGAGAGAGGGAGGGAGGGAGGGAGAGAGAGAGACGGAGGGGGGGGGGGGAGAGAGGGAGAGAGGGAGATAGAGAGAGAGAGAGGAACTTCTCATCATCAGTAACTCCTTGTTAATTGCAGCCTCCATGTTTCACCAGCTGATTCTCCAGATGTGAAGCGTTTCTCAAAGTCTCAGTCGATAACAGTCGTTATATCTGTGACATGTCGGAGCACGAGGAGCTGGAGAGGAGGAGGAGAGGGTGGAGATAATGAGGAGAGAAAAGCAGACGTGAAGGAGATAGGAGAAGGTGGAGGAGGAGGAAGAGAGGAGAGATAGTGTAATGGAAACAGTGTCAGAGGCCGGTTCTCAGGGACGTCTTATCAGAACAGAAGGAAAGGAAGGTGAGAGAAAAGACAGAGGGAGGTGAAGGGAGGTGAGGGAGAGGAGGGAGAGGAGGGAGAGGAGGGAGGTGAAGGGAGAGGAGGGAGAGGAGGGAGGTGAGGGAGAAGAGGGAGAGGAGGGAGAGGAGGGAGGTGAAGGGAGAGGAGGGAGGTGAAGGGAGAGGAGGGAGAGGAGGGAGGTGAAGGGAGAGGAGGGAGAGGAGGGAGAGGAGGGAGAGGAGGGAGAGGATCTTTCTCTTTTTGGTTCCACAGCTTCAGTTCATGTAGAAGTTGTGGTGACTCTTCTTCCTGATCAAACTGATGTTCTCGTCTTCCCTCTTTTCTTCTGACTGAAACCTTCAGGTCTTCAGCTCAGACCTTTTCTAGCTCAGAAGATTCAACTCTCAGTTAATAACTTATTCACATGATGATGTTCACACGTCTAGATTCACATGAAACAGACCTCACATACTTCACCAAATGTACTAAAGCTACATTTGGATTCTGTGAAAAACTTCAATTTATGGAGAGAATGAAAACTTTACTAAGAACAAATAATAAATATGCGTTCTTCTCCCATGAAGGAGGAGCGAAATGAACGATGCAAAGGCTTAAATGAACAGAGTGAGACTTGTAGAGAAAGAAGGATGGAAAGCAGAGGAGGAGGAGGAGGAGGAGGAGGAGGAGGAGGAGTTTATCCTCCGGATTCTTCTAGGATTGATGCCTTTTTCCACAACACTGTCTGACACTTCAACGTTCCAATGTGGAAATTGCATTGTCTGTGTGTGTGTCTGTGTGTGTCTGTGTTTGTGTGTGTGTGTGTGTGTGAAACTGACAAATCTTCCATTGGGCTTGAGCTCGAATGAGATTTTATTAAAACTTTAAATGTATTTATATCTTAAAAGCAGAAAGAAACACTGAGTTTCTCACTTGGACCAGAAAGTTCTCGAGCTTCCACATTTGCTCGGATAAAAAAAAGTCAGTTGAAAAGCTGCAGATTCACAACCTGAAAACATAATAATCATGAAAATGATCCAGATGTCGACTCAACAGAGATAAGAGCGAAATGAAAAAGGCCCCAGAGAGAAAACAGGAGGAGAAGGGAGGAGGAGGAGGAGAAGGGAGGAGAGGGGAGGAAGGTTTTCTCTCCTGTGACCTTGACTTTCTCCACTTTCCTGATTCACTCCTTCTCCTTCATGTGTTTTTTCTATTGCTCATTATAACAGACAGCTGAGACCAATCCTGTAATTAGTGAAGAATGAGAGGAGGAGGAGGAGGAGCAGGAGGAGGAAGAGGAGGATGAGGAGGAGGAGGAGGAGGAGCAGGAGGAGACGTAAACACAACCCTAGAGTAGAAGCAGCTTACTTCCTAACACACACGTCCAAACACTGAAAGCTTGTTCTCCTTCTGCTCTCTCTCCTCTCGTCTCCACAGTGCAATGCATGATGGGAGATATTGCTCAGAAAGTGACCATCGGTCGTGAACTATTATTCATGATGCATTATGGGAAACATTGAGTTCTCTGTTCAGGGTTTGAAGAGCTTCACTCAACATTCAGACAGAGCTAGATAAAGGTGAGGTCACTGTGTGGTGATCAGAACCTGCAGGTGTTTGTAGAAGGACAGAGACACAAAGTGTCCTCTGAGACGTCAGTGTCCCTGAGACTGCTTCTACAAAACAAGACGTCTCATATACAGACAGACAGACAGACACAGAGACACACAGACAGACACACACAGACACACAAACACGTCCTCTGAGACGTCAGTGTCCCTGAGACTGCTTCTACAAAACAAGACGTCTCATATCTGTCTGAGACTCACCTGATGAGGACACATTTACATTCACCACATTCAGACACACACAGACAGACAAAGACCGACACACACACAGACAGACACACACAGAGAGACACACAGGGATATTCCAGGAATGTGTTACAGTATGGGTTAATGTTGACACTCTGCTTGATGCTCCTCAGCTGTCGGCTCCACAGGAACCAGTAACAGTTGCTGCAGCTCCCAGCTCGTTTCTCTCAGTTCTGGAACAAACATGTCTGCCTGTCACGGGAAACGTCTCCACCCCCCCCCCCAACCCGCCCCCCCGCTCCCCTGACGTGTCCGCAGGTTCGAGTTCTTCAGAGAGAGGAACCAGTGCAGAGCTCCCACTCCTCTCCTGGACGACACCACGTTCACTCACAAGCTGCTTCCACTGGTGAAGATCATCAGAACCAACTGGAGTCTCATGTTCAACAGAACCCACAGCAGGAGACTGGGTCCAACTCAAGCACAACATCAAATACAAACGATTAACTTAACTTATTGACCTCACACTTCTTCCCCCTCCTCCCCTCTGTCTCCCCCCCCCCCTCCCCCTCCTTGGTTTCATTCACCGGTGAAGAAAAGAGGAGAAACTCAAACACTCAGCCGCCTGTGACCTAGAACCAATATTTACTGTCTCATTAACGAAGGAAAACCTCTTTGTCTGAGACGTTTCTTCTCCTCCTCCCACCCTCTTTCTTTTTCTCCCTGTTTCCTCACATCTTATCATCTGTGTGTTAGTGTGTGTGTGCGTGTGTGTGTGTGTCTGCGTGTGTGTGTGTGTCTGCGTGTGTGTGTGCCTTTGGGAAACCCTGATAAGTGAAACACGGGGAAAGATAACTGCTGATAGTTTCCTGATAAAACTTCCAGTCTTTAGAAAAGTAACTTTGAAAAGAGAGAAGAAAGTCATTTCGTTTCTTTTCTTTTCTCTCAGGGAATAAAATTTGTCCAAAAACTAAATGTTTAGCTTGAAGTGTTCGAGATTGAAAATATCTCTTATTCCTGCTTTTGTATTTTTAATGTATCTCACAATTAGAGACCATTCAAATATATCTTTAAAAAATCTGTTACTTTTCAGTTTTGTACAATTTCAGTTGTTTAAGCTGAAAAACCTGAGAAGCAAATTAAACTTTAAACTTTTATTTGACAGAATAAACCCCTGAAAGGTTTTTATATTGAAGTTTGTTCATTTGTTTCTATCTTTCAGTCTGGAGCAAAAAGATAAACGAAGACGAGGAGGTGAAGACGAGGAGGTGAAGCCGAGGAGGTGAAGATGAGGAGGTGAAGACGAGGAGGTGAAGACGAGGAGGTGAAAATGAGGAGGTGAAGATGAGGAGGTGAAGATGAGGAGTTGAAGACGAGGAGGTGAAGACGAGGAGGTGAAGATGAGACTTGGAACTTGGATCTAAGACGACTCAGTTTAGGAACCAGCAGCTGGTTGGTTGAGTTTGAACATGTGACATCACAGGTTTCTGTTCCAGTTGAATCTGAATGTGAACGTGTGAGATGAAGATGAGGAGGTGAAGAGAAGGAGGTGAACATGTGACATCACAGGTTTCTGATCCAGTTGAAACCGGATGTGAACGTGTGAGATGAAGATGAGGAGGTGAAGAGAAGGGGAGAGCGTGGCCTAGGGGATAGAGCGGGTGCTCTGCAACAAGAAGGTTGCCGGTTCGAATCCCACTCTATCCCATCTGCATGCCTAAGTGTCCTTGGCAAGATACTGAACCCCTAGATGGCCCCTCATAAAATGATGAGTGTTCTAAAAATGTAAGTCGCTTTGGATAAAAGCGTCAGCTAAATGACATGTAATGTAATGTAAAGAAGGAGGTGAACATGTGACATCACAGGTTTCTGATCCAGTTGAATCTGGATGTGAACGTGTGAGATGAAGATGAGGAGGTGAAGATGGAGGTGAACATGTGACATCACAGGTTTCTGATCCAGTTGAATCTGGATGTGAACGTGTGAGATGAAGATGAGGAGGTGAAGAGAAGGAGGTGAACATGTGACATCACAGGTTTCTGATCCAGTTGAATCTGAATGTGAACGTGTGAGATGAAGATGAGGGGGAGAGCGTGGCCTAGGGGATAGAGCGGGTGCTCTGCAACAAGAAGGTTGCCGGTTCGAATCCCACTCTGTCCCATCTGCATGCCTAAGTGTCCTTGGCAAGATACTGAACCCCTAAATGGCCCCTCAAAAATGTTGAGTGTTCTAAAAATGTAAGTCGCTTTGGATAAAAGCGTAAGCTAAATGACATGTAATGTAATGTAATGAGGAGGTGAAGACGAGGAGGTGAACATGTGACATCACAGGTTTCTGATCCAGTTGAATCTGGATGTGAACGTGTGAGATGAAGTCTGAACACAGAGTGACTCCACTTCTTCTCAATGAGCTCATTGTGTGATAGCAGGCAGACATTAGCATCGAGCTATTCTTAGCGTGGCTTGGCAGCGTCTCTGGTGTCACTCAGGATGATCCTGGCACAAAGTGACTTCCTGTCTGGGTTGTGTCTCCAGAGGAAGCTCCACACTGTCCTCACCCTGCAGCTGGAGACACTGGACCAGCGTCTTGATGTGACGCCAGGTCCTCCACGTGGAACCAGCATCTTATCAAACTGAGCTCAGAACAGCTGGTGGAGATAAGAACTGTCTCATTGACGCACTGCAGAGTTTGATCCATGTTTCAAACTCTACTCACTTTAGATAAAATCCAGTTTATTCTTGGATTCATTGCTGGTTCCTCAGAGACACAGACGTGTTCTGCAGGTTCTGTCTGTGAGAACAAATGTCTGAGTCAGTGTCTCTGGACATCTTCTGGATCTTCTGGATCTTCTGGATCTTCTCCTTTCTGGATTTACCTCCTGGTGAAATGTCAGAGTGAGTCCATGTGAGGAAACAGCAGGAAAGAGAGTCTGACCCAAACAGTCTCCTTCTGCTTCTTCACGTCTCAAACACCAACTAGTTTAAGAACGGCTCCATTTTAAAACAGAACGTTTGCCAGTTGAAGCAGTTAAATTCCATCTCAACCAGACTGGAAGTGAGAGGAAGGTTTGTTTTTCATGTTTGGTCTGAACAGCTTCTGTTTGGTCTACAGCATGAAGGATGAGTCAGCGCTCCACAGAGACCTTGAGACCAGCTCACATCCCACAACCACCAGGAGCAGGAGGAGAACATCTCTATCTGTGGGTTGCACAATGAGAGACGGACTTTCATGAGGACAAACACAGAGACACACGTCCCTGCTGGTGGGTTCGATGCTTCTCAAGTGGCTCATTGATTTATGGAATGTCCTTCAGTCATTCATTTCCTGTTGAGTTCCATTATCTCCCCGAGAAGTCACTTCAGCCGTTCACAACCAACTGTTTCCTCCACGTCTGTTCACCGCAGCCTTTCATGAAGGAGCTGAACGCTCTCACTGACACGAGGACGTGATGAAGGTCCATTGAGGAGGAGACGACTGACGGGCGAGCAAACACCAGAGGACAAAGGGACGGAGCTGAAAGGACGATCGGGCTCCTTCCAGCTGGAGACCAGAGTGCACATCTCACTGAGGGGTTTAACTCATGTTCTCTGGTGGTAGATTCTCTGGAAAGCACTGAGATAACATGTGAGAGGATCAGATCAGAAGATGGTTCCTCTGAGGACCAACACACTGAAGAACCAGAGGAGACATCTCATCACGAGCTGTGTCCAACAACCTTTCACATGATTCACTCAACTGTGGATTTTCTTTTGGAAGAATATTGTTTAGATCTTAACGAGACTGAAACACTTCACTACCAGTCACACACACACACACACACACACATACACACACACACATACACACACACAAATACACACACACACACACATACTTGACTATTATATCACACATGTCCACAATCCGTCTCACTGACGGACCAACAACATACAGACTGGAGAAGATCGAACCATGAACCATCTGACCGGCCCTGAACAAGTGAAAGCAGCACAGTGACTTTTTCCTGTAATAGTATTTTCTCTTTTTAACTTTTCCTTGTCTCTCTCTATTTTTCTCTGTTTTTCTCTGAGGCTGTCGCTATCTCTCTACCTCTCTCGCTCTCTCTATCTCTCTCTCTATCTATCTCTCTCTCTCTCTCTCTCTCTCTCTCTCTCTCTCTCTCTCTCTCACTCTCTCTCGCTCTCTCTCTCCAGAGGCAGGAGGACGAGACAAGGGGAGAAGGATGGACAGAGGAAGACGAGTGGATGAGAGAGAAGAAGAGGAAGCAGAAGATTAAGGGAGAGAAGAGGTGAAGAGATAAGTTGACAAGGGCAACGAGAGAGTGAGTGTGTGTGTGTGTGTGTGTGTGTGTGTGTGTTTGTGTGTGTGTGTGTGTGTGTGTGTGTGAGTGTGAGTTTGTGTGTGTCGGTGTGTGTGTGTGTGTGTGTGTGTAATGGGCGGTCAGGGAGTTCAAAGCGCCAGGAAGTTAAAAACAGAATAGCCTGACGATGACCTTTGACCTGTGACAGATCAGCAGGTTGGAACGGAACTCATGCACGACCGAGGTGCAACACACACACACACACACACACACACACACACACACACACACACACATACACACACACACACACACACACATTTAGAACAGCATTTGACATTTTAATCACAGAGTATGAATGCTTCCTTTCTGTTTCTGTCTTTCACAGCTGGAGTCTTCCTCTCCTCCTCCTCCTCCTCCTCCCCCTCCTCCTCCTCCTCCTCCTCCTCCTCCCCATCCCCCTGCTGCTCCTCCTTGCATTGCATCACTGAACAGGTTTACAAAAATGTTTTAAATAATAATTATCTTCTGTGAGGATGATGATAATGGATTCATATTAAATCAGATGTAGAAGTTCTTCTCATGAAGTTTGTTTCATGTATTTCAGTGAATTGATGTTTATTGGCTCAGAGACACTAAACAGTTAAAAACACCAGGTTTCATTTCAGATGATGAGTTTGATTCATTTCCACTCGATGCTTCATGAATCACAGTTTGGGAAAACGTCAAACTGAAGCTGAAAGTGAGCGTGTGTGTGTCAACCTGCCAACGTCAACACAACCCGACATCAACGACAACAATATCAGCAACTATTTTCAACTGCTCTCTCTCCCTCCTCTTCTCCCTCCTTCCATCCATCATCATCCCTCCTTCTCTCTGGTTTAAATACGACATCTCTCTTTCCTCTTTCTCTCTTTTCACTCGAGGCTGAATCTCTCCTATTAAGGTCAGATCTGCCTCCCTCTCTCTCTGCTCCTCTTATCCCCCCACCGCTCATTTTCCTGCCCAGTACACATAATGAATGACTGAAAAATGTGCACTGTGTGTCAGCGTTTGTGTGTTTGTGTGAGGACAGCGATTAACCCCGAACCGGAGGGACAGACGGGGAAACCAGAGGACGTCAGAAAAGGGCCTCGCTGCAGAGGACGGAGGAGACGAGGAGAGAGGGATGAAGAGAGCGAGCCCCAAAATAAAGCCAGGGAGCAACAGAGAAGAAGAAGCTGAATAAAGACACAGAGAGAGGAGCGCTATTAAAAGATGTGAGGAAGACGAGCGGTCGACTGAGTCACGACGGAAACTGGTGAAACAGAAAGAGACAAAAACAAGAGGAGACAAAGAAATACATGATGATGAGGAGCACATGTAAATCATCCAATCAGAGAGAACTGTTCAGAGATCAAATCCAAACAGAGCGAGGACACAAACACAGTGAGGTCACACAGAGACGCCTCATGAGCTCCTCCACCAGAGATCAAGAACAAGAAGCTTG
This sequence comes from Platichthys flesus, assembly GCF_949316205.1. Taxonomy (NCBI): domain Eukaryota; kingdom Metazoa; phylum Chordata; class Actinopteri; order Pleuronectiformes; family Pleuronectidae; genus Platichthys; species Platichthys flesus. The sequence continues at coordinate 27,387,047 of NC_084951.1, read as the reverse complement.
ATCCTCTCATTGGTCCAGATCCTCTTCTTCATGAGTCAGAGAGACACTCAACAGACCAGTCTCTGTGGCCTGAGAGTCAGAGAGAGATGAACAGAACAGAGAGGGATGAACAGAGAGAGGGATGAAGAAAGAGAAGAACAGAACAGAAGAGATGAAGAGAGAGATGAACAGAGCAGAGAGGGATGAAGAGAGAGATGAACAGAGAGAGAGATGAACAGAACAGAGAGGGATGAACAGAACAGAGGAGATGAAGAGAGAGATGAAGAGAACAGAGAGATGAAGAGAGAGATGAACAGAGAGAGGGATGAACAGAACAGAAGAGATGAAGAGAGAGATGAACAGAACAGAGAGATGAAGAGAACAGAGAGAGATGAAGAGAGAGATGAACAGAACGGAGAGAGATGAAGAGAACAGAGAGATGAAGAGAACAGAGAGATGAACAGAACAGAGAGATGAACAGAACAGAGAGATGAAGAGAGAGATGAACAGAGAGATGAAGAGAGAGATGAACAGAACAGAGAGATGAAGAGAACTGAGAGATGAAGAGAGAGATGAACAGAGAGATGAAGAGAGAGATGAACAGAAGAGAGAGATGAAGAGAACAGAGAGATGAAGAGAGAGAGATGAACAGAACGGAGAGATGAGAGTTCAGGTGATGTTCTCATTGTCATCTCACTGTATTGGACTGTTTGGTTGAATCTCTGGTATCATGACAGATGCCCCCCCGGTGCATGATTTCAGTGCAACTATCTTATTCATGTAAGAAATGAATAATGTTAATAATAATAACTCTCGACTTTTCAGCCCAAACTGCTCTGCACGTGAGAAACAGATCCTCTACACAAACCTGCAAAGTGGTTTGTGTAGAGGATCTGTTTCTCTACACAAAGTGGTTTGTGTAGAGGATCTGTTTCTCTACACAAAGTGGTTTGTGTAGAGGATCTGTTTCTCTACACAAACCTACAAAGTGGTTTGTGTAGAGGATCTGTTTCTCTACACAAAGTGGTTTGTGTAGAGGATCTGATTCATGGGACCGAGCTGAGCTGTGGCCTCGGAGCCGGCTGCTCTCCACAGGAACCGTTCACACCACATCGATGGCAGGAAGCTTTCAATCGGGAGCAGTTGGAAACACACTCTCTGTTACACACTGGGAACAATGGAGCGGCTTCAACAACTGCATGTGTGTGCGTGTCTTTGTTTGTGCCGCGGAGAAATCTGTCATCACACAGGAAATGAAAGACACGGCCGAGAGAGATGTGGAACGAGCTCCGAGGGAAGTGTTGGATTCAGAGTGAGGAGGAGGATCAAAGGCTCAGTTCACCCAAATCAAAGGATAGAGTTTCATCTAGTTAACTCAAATCAACAGGTCGTTTTTAAACCTTCTAATAGATTCAAAATGATTCTGATGCTACACAATCAGCAGGACACTCCTGAGAATATCCAGAGAAACTGACCCTTGACCTGTGTGATCCCTCAGGAGAAGGTCTGGAGATTCTCCTGAGGCCAGAGCAGGTCTGGAGTCAGCTGAGGACTCGGAGGTGTCCCTCAGATCACGTCTCTGACAGGTCTGATGACAGGGAGACAAATTCTGTGACTCAGGAAGTGAAGACAAAGAGAGGACCCCACCTGAAGAACACACACTCTCTAATAACAGGCTGACAAACATCCCTCCTCCTCCTCTTTCCATCCCTCCTCCTCTGCTCAGTGTTCTGCCTCTCCTTCCTTCCTCCTCCTCCTCCTCCTCCTCCTCCTCCTCTTCCCTTCCTGTGAATTTTCCTCCTTTTCCCTTCAAACTGTATTTATTGCTCCTTCGTGCCGTCTGCCTTTAATTGCTCTACGTGAATTTTCCACCTCGTCTCCTTCACCTGTTATAACAACACTTCCACTACCACACACCTGAGGAATGAAGCTGCGTGCACACACACACAAACACACACACACACACACGCACACACACACACACACACACACACACACGTGAGCGCACATGTCATCAGTCTCAACTCAACAACAGTGAATTGTGTTCCACCTCGACCTCATCGTGGAGGATGCATGTTGCTCGGCCTCGGGCGTCTCACAAAACTTTCTGTAGAATTATGTTCAGGTTCTCATCCTCAACATCTTTTATTAAACCTTTTTTCTAAACTATAACATGTTTAGTTGTTATGCGTCTAGTTGTTAAAAGGAATTAACTCTCAAACTCGTGTCCAAGCTTCAGGAGACATGGTAAGAATCTCCTCTTGTGTTCCTGAGTCATGGTGTTAAATAGAGACCAGAGATTTATGACATCATAATGAAGTTGACCTTTGACCTTTGAGATATAGCATGTCATCACTTCATCAATTTATAAAATCCAAAAGGTCAAAAAACACATCTTGTGAAGTCACATATTCCAAATTCCAGCTCACTGTTGAGTCCAAGTGGACGTTTGTGATGAATGAATGAAGAGTGAGACTTAGAAGAAGAAAGGACGCTAGAAGAGGAGATGGAAGAGAGGAGGAAGAGGAGAAAGAGGAGGAGCAGGGCCAATGAGGAAGAGGGTGATGGTGAAGAAGAATGCCAGGAGGAGATAGCAGGAGAGAGAAGACGGGAAAGTGGAGGAGATAGAAAGGTTCTATATTGAGACGGTTTATCTGAAGACCACAGTGAGCGGGGGGGGGGGCTGATGATCGTTATTTAAAGAATCAAACAGACGGACGACAGAAAACAACAGAGGAAGAGGACGAGGAGGACGAGGAGGACGAGGAGGACGAGGAGGACGAGGTGTCTTCACCTTGAGACGCCTCTCGTCTTATCTCGTCCTTGGACATCGAGGGACACGTTGGGAATGTGTGATTGTGTTACTGTCCACATGAAAGTGAAAGACGCCACAGTAGTTCAGCAGGATCTGGAAGTTTCTACTGGATCATATATGTTCCACTTTACTGCATATATGAAGGGGGGGGGGGGGGGGGGGGGGCAGGTGGGTGATTTAACGAGCCTCCCCCTCTACGGGTTGAGACAGGTTACTGACATTCCAATCTCTCCCTCCTCTCTTTGTCTTTCATTCACCCAGAGGCAGGGGGTTGACACACAACACACACACACACACACACACACACACACACACTCATAATCCCTGGCCGTAGCCCACCTACATTCTTTCAAGACAAACTGAGCCCTGGTAACTGGAGACCCTTCACCTCCATGTTTACTGTCTCTCTCCGTTAAGTCGTGAAAAGCTGCTGATATGATTCATGTGAAGAATCAAACTGATTCTGGATCTGGAGTCAAACACAAAACAAACTGAAACCTGCAGGTTTGGTGTAGTTAGCATCAATCTGTTTAAAGTTCTAGAGAAGTTGAACCACAACGTGATTACAACACGACTAAAGTGAACTAAAAATGTAAAGTTCTGCAAATCTAATATCTGTTCAACTTGAGCCTCAATGTTCTGTAAGTCAATTTACTGAAATTAATGATACAAGGACAAAAATCTGACATGTGCTTATCAAAAAACATTTAAATATATTGATCCAAAGGGTTTATAAATATAGAAACCTAGAGAAACGTCACTGAAGGCTGTGACGTCATGAGATCACGTGATGAGGAGGAATCATCGTTAAGACTAGTTCTGAATTATTCACTGAGTTTAACAGGATCTCTCACGAGACGCCTGTTCTCAGAGGTTTAGAGACTTTCTATGTTTTATTTTATCATTTCAACATGTAAACAGGCTCATAAAGCTTTAAAAGACTGAGAGAGAGAGAGAGGGAGAGGGAGAGAGAGAGAGAGAGAGAGAGAGAGAGAGAGAGAGGGGAAGAGGAGCGACCAAAGAGTGAAGAGAAAAGGGGTGAAAGATGGATGAAGGGGAAACCTGAATTCCAGGCCTGAAAACACACACGCACACATGCACACTCACACACTCGCACACACACGCACACACACACACACACACACACACACACACACACACACACACAAAGTGTCTCTCCACTCGAGCAAGAGGAGGGGACACAAAGAGTCACATTCAGAAACCAGGTTGTTCACAGAGCGACGTTCAGACTGACAACCTGGTTCATGTGTGTGTGTTGTGTTGCTCCTCAGTGTTTCCTCGTGTGTGTGTCGACCTGCAGACGAGCAACATGTTTGTGTTTCCTTCTCACGTATCAATGAACAGCAGCCACAACAAACTGAGCCTCCGGCCAAAAGCAAGCGGCTCTAAACCTGCAGCTTTCAGGCTGAGCTGCAGGAGGCTGCAGGTCGGACTCACTCATCGTTCATTCTGTGAGTGAAGAGGCCGACAGTTCACCAGCCAGCAGCAGACAGAGAGAGAGAGAGAGAGAGAGAGAGAGAGAGAGAGAGGGACAGAATGTGTCCACGAGCTTTCAGACAAAAGCAAAAAGACAAGTGAAACATGTTTGTGCTGCAGAAAAACACTTTTTCATCTCAAGACAAATGAAAACACAAGAAAGTGCAGAAGACGAATCCCAGACTCGTCTTCATCATCAGGAGCAACAAGCTACAGATCTGAAGACAGCACAGTGCAGCACAGAGCTGTGTGTCCCAGTGTCCGTCCTACCTGTCCCAGGTTCAGGGTGACGTTGACCTCGTTGAACTCCGTGCTGCGGGACAGAGGCGGGCTCTGCCACCAGCGCTCCGTCCCGTCGATGGCGTTGGTGATGGGACGAGCCCGGTCGCTCTCCCCCTGGCTGCAGATGTCACAGTATTGGCCCTGAGGAGACAGAGAAGACAAGTGGGAATCAGACGAGGACGGAAAGGACACGGGAGACAACCTGTCTCAGGAGAAAGTCGTTTAGTGCTCGCGTTGAACCCGTGTGTCCTGGACGAGCTGAAACACCAAAGTGCTGTGGATGAGAAGCAGCCGCGAGGCCGTGAGTGACTGAGTGCTGGAGTTTCCTCATCAGCCGTCCACTGCTCCTGACGTCTTTAAAACACCTGGAGATAAGTCTGGAGACTTTCAGGACAAACCTCAGCTCCTTCACGCTGGAGAGAGAGTCACAGTCTCTGTTCACTGGGTCTGGACTTTCTCTTTCACATTTATCTAATTATCTTTCTAGAATAAAAACGACTCCTGGAGAATGAATGATGGAGCAACTCGGACAGGATGTTATTGATTCACACCTCAGTGAGGCCGGAGACTTAAAGTCTCAGCTGCAGCTGGGAGTCTCAGGAAGCGTCTCTGAAAGGAGGACATTCTCCTGTTTGTCCCCGGAGCACCTGGCTCAGGTTTCTATCAGCTCCTCAGGACGGGGACTCGCTCACAGACGCTCCCGCCTCCGGGATTAGATTTCTGCTTGTGAGTTTTACCTGTCTAATAAATCCAATCCCCATTTTCTGTTTGCCTGTTCTGACTTCATTCACTTTCTCACTCCTGTCTCAACCAGCACTGCTCAGTGGGAGGAGCCAATGAAACAGTCATACCCCTTATTTAAAATACAGCAGTTTGCTCTCATACTTTCATTTGTCACTCGAGATGTTTTAAGACTTGAACTGAATTACAGACGTGTTCTGACCTGTTCCTGACATGTGAGGAACATGCTCCTGACATGTTCCTCACATGTTCCTCACATGTTCCTCACATGTTCTGCAGGTTCTATCTGTGAGAACGATAAAACCTGCCTCAATCCAGATCTTTCAGTTCCAAACATCTGTGAGCGAATCCTCTCCATCAGAATCTCTTGATTCTCACTCAGCAGCTGATGAATGGAAGTGTCTGGTGGTTAGTGAAGGTGTCCACTTGAAGCTGCTCTGTGGTTCCAGAGCTTCTCTCCTCTCACATAATGTGTGGGAGCTTCTGCCCCCGAGCCCTGCTGGCTGTGTAAGCGTTAGCATAAACTAAACAAGCAGGGACCCGAACAAAAGGCAGAGTTACAAGATATAATCACTTCAGGTCACTGAGGTCAGAGGTCGCTGCTCGGCCTCTGACTCCACCCCTCCACCACGTCTCTCCCAGAGCTGTCAATCAACCGGAGATGCTCTGGTGTTCACACTTAATGAACTGTGTGAACTCAATCTAATTCTAATGACCATTCTTTAAAGGAGTCGGACGACCATGAGCTTCACTTTGCTCCCGACCTATTGGGATTGAATACGTTTTAATATTCCACATGAATAAACTTCAAGACCACAGCCACATGAGATACAGACGAACAGAAGAAGCTCCATCACAGCAGCAGCTTCAGGGACTTCACAGTCGAGCTTCACAGACAGTTAAACGTCTGCAGGTTATGAGTTGTTCTTCCACCTGCAGGCAGCTGGGCTCTGCTCCTCACTCCTCCTGTGATGAGCCTCCCGTGCCACCGGGTGTGATCTGCTCTGGTGTCGTGCACCGAGCCGCTCCCAGCCCAGGAGATCCAGGGGTTTTAAAAAGGAGAGGAAGGTGGCGCTGCACAGAGGCCCTCACCGGGAGCTCGCCGACAGGAAGTGACATCTCTAAAGGAGTGTTTGGTGGAGTGAGACGTCGGGGGGGGGGCTTCTGTCAAGCTCTCTTTCTCACTGTTTCTCTCAGTTTTCTTTCACGTCATCCGTTCATTCCTCTGTCATCAGCCAAAAGGCCACTGGGAGCTGACCTTCCAGTCTGTGGACTAATCAAGAGAGGAGGTGGAGGTTCCTGCAGACTGTCGTTCACAGCTTCACGACCGGTGGAGATCAGGCACATCAGCCTTCTGACGCAGTGAACGCACAAAACTACACAACGAGAGGAGGGAGAGTTACACAATCGTCTCACTTCCATCCATCAACTCAAACTCCAGCAGTCACAAGCTCTCAGCCGTCCAGCAGCTTCCCCCTCAGGAGAGGAAACGCTGCAGTGATATGATCTCGGGGGGGTTTCTGGAGAATGAAGCTCCCTGAAGCTTCAGCAGATACAACAGGTCGACACACGTTCAACCTCCTCTGATCAGCACTCACACACTCACGTGCACGACCTATTCATAGACAGCAGAAAGACGAAGCTTTAAAATCCAACCCGAGGGAATTTAACAAAAAAGGAGATTTTTACACACACACACACACACTCACACACACAAACACACACACACACACACATCTTCCTGCTGATTTTAATTAATAAAAACACTCTCACATCTCACATTCAAATCAAAATAGGATTAACCTGCGTGTGTTTTCTGACTGTGTGTGTGTTTGTGTGTGTGTGTTGGGGGGGGGGGGGGGGGTGCAGTGAAAGAACAAGTGGGCCGACCCACAATAGCTCAGCAAAGTGGACTGACCCTCTGATCCTGAACACATAAAGCAGAGCTCCTCCAGCTAATGAGCAGATTTTCTAGGCTTCATGTTGTTTCCTGAGCTTTGAGCAGCAACATGTCATCTTCAGGCAGATCCCACCTGATGAGGGGACAGTCCGTCTCATCGTCCTCGTGGGGACGGGGGACGGACGTGGTCGGGTCCAGGTCTGAGTTGGTAAAGAACCAGGTTTCACAGCAGATCGTGTTAAGTTAGAAACTGAACGATGAAGTTCTTCTTCTCCCTCGGACTCTTCACCTCCTGCTGTTCACTGAGTCCCTCTGCTGATCACTCCACTTCTATCTCACCTCCTTAACATCTGGGCGTCTGATCGAATCATAAGTCACGTGTTCTGTAATATTAAATCAGAAGCAGATCACGGACTCTAATGACCCCTGTGCTGCAGCAGCAAGTGGATCAACTCTGGTTCTCAGATCTGCTAACGAGCGTCACCGCGTCCAGAGGAGGCACCGCGCCGGGCTCTGATTGGACGACACGGGTCAGTCACCGCAAGGAATGTAGGGAACAGGTGGGAGAGAGAAGGAGTAGAGAGAGAGAGAGAGAGAGAGAGAGAGAGAGAGAGGGCAATCAGCCAGCACGTTATCACCCTCTGGCCTGATTTAATGTTTAACCCATGAAACTGCAATAACCCTCTGTGGAGGGAACTCCTGATACCTGGAGGCTTCTTGTCAGACACACTGCAGGCCTCCTGCTCCTGCTCCTGCTCCTGCTCCTGCTCCTGCTCCTGCTCCTCCTGCTCCTTTTTACAAGCTCACAATCTCATCCCCACATTAAAAACTCATCTGCACGTGGTGGTTATCAGCGTCTGTGGAGTCGCTCCTCATATAAGTGTAGTCAGGTGAAATGAGGAGCTGGCCGAGCAGAGGGAGATCCCTGCTGACCTCCTCTGTGCCCTCCGGGGAGCAGCGCCTCCTTTTCACACGAGGGCTGGGATTCACAACAAGAGGTTTGATGATACCAAAGGAGAAGTAAGAGGAGCGGCAGTGACTCTGAGGTGAAGCTTCTCAAAGATAAGAAGATCAAACAGGAGACATGTGATTCTGAGCAAAGAACCAATAACCTCCTCCAGCTGCCCTCCCTGTGAAACACCAGGAGGCTGCTCCGGCTTGGTTTCATTTATTCCATTTATTCATGGTCTGTCTGTCTTACATGAGTTTGTGTTTATAGAAAAACTGAAGGAATCGCAACTATTTGATATTTCACCTTAGAGCCTCTATAGAAACATGATGTAGTCACAACACTTATTCACCTGAGCACCACAATCACACTATTAATGTTAGTTCTGAACAGCTGGACATCAGGTCATCAGAGAAGCTGTAGGAGCCTCATTTAATAACTGACTGTAATAACTCTGTAACATGAAGAGCAGTCTTCAGGTCAAACTCAGTGTGTTCATTATCAGTCTTCATTAACACTGAATTGACTCTCTGATATTAAAGGACCTGGTTCCGGGTCTCACCTGGATGGTCTGGCTCGGGTCCCCGGACACCGGGCCTCCCACCAGCTTGCAGTACAGGTCCCGCAGCGACCTGCCGGCCTCGTCCTCCCCGCAGGTCGCGCTGGCGGTGATCTTCGTGCCCTCGGCCAGGTTGAAGTACGGCGGGTGGAGGCTGAAGCCGTTCAGCCCGGAGCTCTGGAGCCGCTGGGCCGCGCACAGCCGCCCGCAGAGCAGCAGCAGCGGCCACAGCAGCAGCGGGGCGCCGCGCGCCATCATCCGCACCTGCGCCACGGATCCGGGAGGACACGGGGGACACGGGGGACAGCGGAGGACAAGGGAAGACAAGGGAGGAAGTCAGGAGCCCGAGCGGAGAGCTTCACGTCCCGGGGAGACACGCACCAGGAGCCGGGGGAGCGCACAGCGACGCGCGGGACAAGGAGCGAGGAAGAGGAGGAAAGTTGGTCCCGGAGCGGAGCGCGTCGAAGTGAGTGTCCTCTCTCTCTCCCCCCCCAGCCTGTGTGTCGCTCTACCCTCCTCACCCCCTCCCTGTGGTTGGAGGAGGGGTTAACCTCCCCCACCGGGTGAATGAGTCATTACACAAACTATTATTTATATACTTCATTATTCTCACGGTTATTAATGTGTCGAGCCTCAAACTGGATGAAAGACAGAATCATCACAACACCAGAGAAGATGTAGAAACTTAAAACCATTCAAATGATTCACATATATTACATCTGCAGTGCACATTGAATAAAGTATATTTCATCTAATATAGATTTTATTAACTTGTCATAACGAGGGCAACACAGCAGATAATATCTAGATTCAACTCACACCTGAACAGACTGATGAAGGTTTCATACAAACATAATATCATTCAGCTTCTTGAGAAACCTAATCATTAATTATATGATTAAGAAGGAGCTTCTCTCCTCCTCCATCCATCTGTCCTCTGATCTGTTTGAAGAATGCACATTAATCTGCATTTATACAAATATACATATAAATGGATGAAAGGCTCATCTTCATCACGGGTGCAATAATAATATTAAACAGTTATTCCCACGTTAGTTTGCTTTCTTCCTTCCTCTGTTGTTTATTCTCATTTTATTATTTTGTAAAGGAAGACACACACTTTATGATCCAACACCTCACAAACCTGATGATTACAATGACTTTATAATAACTGTCACTTCTTCTGCTTATAACAACAATCAGGATATTACTGTCATTGATCTCACAGCCACACACTGACAGACAACAAATGAGACACACACACACAACCAGTTGGTCAGAACAGACACACACAGATGACCACACACTTAGATCAAGCGTTTAGATTGAACACACCCCCAATACACTGGAGTCCTCCATGTTAGCAGACGGGACATGGACCAAACCAAAGCAGAAGATGAAGAAGATGTTTGTCAAAGATGGTTCGGTCCGTTCGTGGTGAGCCTGAACTGAATGAGGAGATTTATCATTTCAGGTTTGATGCAAAGACTTTGTTTTTATTCATATGAAACCTCCAGGAAACACCTGAGCAGCTGTGTGTGTCTGTGTGTGTGTGTCTGTGTATGTCTGCGTGTGTGTGTGTGTGTGTGTTCTCATGGACACTGAAGCACTGCTATCTAATTAAGCTACAGGAACCACTTTAGAAGATGAAAGAGTTTCTCGACCACACATACACACACACACACGCACACACACAGACACACACAGTGAACAGCTGCTCAGGTGAGTCTATGTGATATTTTCAGTCTCAAGAGGATTTATTTATTCTTCCAGAAACAAATCCCCTCCAGAAAGAAAAAGAGGAAAGTTACAAACCTCCAGCAGGTGAAGTTGTGTCCATGTTTGTGTCGTCTACACAAACCAGAGTCACACATCCACTTCCTCCATCGTCTGCCAAGCACACGCTGAACTGTGACCTGTGGACTGCCCCCCCCCCCCCCCCCCACACACACACAGGGCTCTTGAAGGAGTGTGTTAATGCTTCAGAGCTCACTTCACTGACACACTAGAACATTCCTCCAGGTCCCATCTCGGCCTGAACACACATGGTCCTCCACTGGACCACAGTTCCCCCCCCCCCCCCCCCCCCCCCAGTCATAGGTCCTACAGGCTGGAACACGTGGACACGACAGGAGGATCCTACGTTTGTGTGGAAAGTGAAAGAAGCTGCATCACACACAGCTCCTCGTTTCACTGCACTAATCCTCTCTCTCTCTCTCTCCCTCTCTCTCTCTCCCTCTCTCTCTCTCTCTCTCTCTCTCTCTCTCTCTCTCTCTCTGAACTTTAGAACTAATCTACTTCCTGGTTACCACGGAAACCACAAGAAGAAGGGAGGGATTGGCCACTTGTCGTCGTGGAAACTGCTAACTGCTCCGTGAAAGAAGCCACTTGCCCCCCCCCCCCCCCCCCCCCCCCCCCGGTCCCTGAGTGCACACACACACACACACACACACACATACACACACAGGAAGAAGTTGTGAATGTAGAAAGAAAGTCAGAATGAAAAGGAGAAGTGTGTGAGGAAAGGAGAGAAGGAAGGATGGAGGTGTGGCCCTCAGTTTCCCATCAGCCCCGGTGTTCAGTAGCGTCTGCACAAACACACAATCTGTTACACAGGAGCGCACACTTTAAAGAAACAACCCTATATGGATGATAAAAGATGAAATCAGCAGAAGGTGCACATTCTGAAGATTAGTGATTTCTGTGAAAATCAACATTCATAAGATTTAAACAACAGACGCGTGTCTGTCTGTAGTTAAATAAACATCTACCTCACTACATCCTCTCAGTTTGATGATGAAGATGAATAAACCTGCCCGGTGTGATCAGCGACATTCACAATAAGTGATCATACATTAAGTGTAATAAGATCATAATTAATGTAAAGGTCAGAGGAGGTTTCTTTTCTCTGTGAGAAACAGTAAATCCGTCCTCTCGGGTCATTTTGGTGGAAATTCTTTCTTTTCTCTCATTTTCTAAAATCTCAGTGACGGAAAACTTGATGTTAACGTGTTCTGTGAAGGAGCCGTCATGTGACATGTATTTTAAAACAGATCAAACCCTTCATGTCCTCAGCGTGTGGTGGAAATCAGACTCTTCTAAATCCATCTGCCTGTCTGGCTCGAGTCAAAACATTTCTTAATGCTCTTATCAGCAAAAGTTACACACATGCAGACGACAACAGTAAATGTTGTGTGTCTGTTCGCAGCATTCCTCCGTCTGCTGGTCCGGGATCTGAGAGGAGTCCCAGAGAGCTGAGGGCGGATGTGTGTGAAGTGCTGTGGGCTGGGGAGGGGTGTGTGTGTGAGTGTGTGTCTGTCTGTGTGTGTGTGTGTGTGTGTGGCAGGTACCTACATGTCCTTTGCTGTGTCTCCTCCGGATGGGGCCTCTCCGTCTCTCTGTCTCCCTCCGGCCTGGATAAAGGATCAGAGCCTGAGGTCCCTGATGCAGGTCGGACCCTCCAGCTCTTTAATCCAGATCTCTGCAGACCCCCTGGATTCACCTGAGGGTCAGCATCATGGTGGACGGTGAACATCTGGAGGCAGGAGGCCACTTCGGGACATGAACCGGCCCAACAGGCGCCTTCCTTAAATCCACGGGGGGGGGGAATACGACTTGGTGGCTTTTAGAGCAACACTCTGAAACTTAAAGGTTTCATTTGAACTGTGCCTGTAGAGGGCGCTGTGGCTCAGTCACACTCACATAGTGTGTCTTTAAAAGGTAGAAAAGCAGAAGTGACAAAAAGCTGCTTAACCGACAAACACAAGAACCCACTGACACACACGTACTGTGTTAAAGATGATCACATCTGTATATGAGGACATAACACAACACTATAAGGATTCTACATCCCTCATTCCATGGCTGACACAGAGTTCTTTGTCTGGGTGTGTGTCTGTGTGTGTGTTTGTGTGTGTGTGTTAAAGGTATGCAGAGGGCCAGGTGAGGGAGTTCAGGGCGGGGGGGGGGGGGGGGTAAGAGGGGCTTCCATCCCTTTATGTAAAGATCATTGTGTGACGAGCTGAGACTCGTCGGCTGAGGAGCTCGACACATATTTAACATTCAGACTCAGACCTGACGAGTGGAACTCAGAGAATCAGAGCAGTGGTGACTCTAACGTCTGTGCCATGGATCAGATTCATGAGTTCATGGTGCAGCTCCATCATTCATTCATTCATTCATTCATTCTGCAAAGTCTGACCCTGAAGCTCAGGAAGGTTTCATTAGACTTGAAACTAGAGACTGAGACATGAACTCCTGAATGTTCACTGACGCCCCCTGCTGGTCAGTACACAGAAGACAGGTTCCAGTCACTTCTGCACTGAGTGTGTTTTCATTAAAGTTTGAAGTTACCAATCAGAACCCTGCAGGTCAATCTTGATCTGCATGAGATGTAAACACAGGTTCTCCTGCTTCACTCTAGAGCTCAGAGCAGAACCCAGGTCGGGTTCCAGTGACTGAACTCAACGTGTTCCAGATCTTCACATTCCTCGGCCCCCCCGTGTGGGAAAGACGTGAGGTGAGGACGATCCTGATGATGACCTCCGTCTCCTCTGCTCCTCAGCTGAAGGGAGAAGGTCTGGGAACGAGGCCGTAAAGCAGCAGCTGATGACAGCGTTCCCTGAGGTTGTGGTCGATCACCTCCACTCTGTGTTTAGACTAAATGAGCAGTGGAGCCCTGTTATTCCCACTCTGACCTCACTGGTTCTTTGAAAGCCAGATGGTGCTGGGATCCGAGCGGGACTGAAACACACCTCTGCTGCTTTCAAAGAGTCTGACATCAGGGTTGTGTAACAGTCAAGGCGCCAATCACAAAATTGAGAAAACAAACTAAAACGGCCTGTTTCTATTAAACGAGTCAGAAAAGGCAGCATTTGAAAAAAAACTGCAACAAGTAAAATCAAATTAAATGAGATTTAATTGAACATAATGAATAAAAGCATCATATTCAAAAAGTTTTCATATAGTTAGAAGAAACTTAATCATTACAAATAAATGGCAATGACCCTTTAGTCCCGGTTTGTCTGTATTTGATCCTTAAATATAAATATTAGGTTTCGATATTTATATAATATTAATATATTACATTGGAAAGATGGAAATTTCGTTTCCTGTACAACACTGCCCTCTGCTGGTTAGGATAAGATATAGCGAGGATGGGCTTCTGATTAAATTTGACTTATTTCACGATAACCTGCATTAAAAACATCAACTGATCTAATCAGCGGTTTGAAACGTTTCAGAGGATTTACACTCAGATCATATTCACTTTACTGCCGTGACTTTTATCACAATCCATTAACTCGCTGAACTTTTTAATTACTGCATTTAATAAATCTAACCTGATATAAACAAAGAAACCAGAAAATACCAGAGTATAATGAATTTGTTTCATGAACATTTCCCAGTTCCCATATTTTTATGTTGAAGTTTATGATGGTCTTATCTACCTCCAGCTTCTCTGTGCAGATTTACAGTTTTTTTCAGTTGCTTAAGCTCGATTTTCAAAACAGGGCCCGGTGTTTCAAACACTACACACAATCAGCACAACCACACACACAACCAGCAGAACACCTCAGATCCTTTGCAAATGAAACACTCTTGTAAAAACTATACACTAATTTAGCAAAACCATATTTTTTTACCATATGAAAAACATACGCTTCATATGAATTAATTCTGTGTTAAACACTGCTGTTGCTAACATTAAACACTTTTAGCAATTCTACTTCTCAGTGATTAGAGTACTGTAAGTGAAGTACTCTGAGAAAGTGCAAATATACAATAAATTCACCAAACACTACACAAGACCAATGCTGCAGACTCATACTTTTGTATACATTTTAGTGTTTATGCAATCGAAAAAAACTGGAAGTTTGATTCAGAGATGAAGAGGAAGCGAAGACGACTCTTCACATATGCATCATGCATGCAAGTAGTTAGAGAAACACAGTAAAAAATTTGAGGTCTTACACTTAGCCTTTGTAGCTAATCACAGCTATTAATCATGCTAGCTAGGTACAGGTCTTTATTGTAATTTGAGGGTTCAACACTGCTTATACTTATTTAAGATACACATGTGCTTACCTTATGCTTTACTGTTGCTCCTCTGCACAAGTTCCTATCTCGTTAGTTTCTCCAGCAAATAATCTTCTTTTACTGTTGATAGCAACCTCTTGATGCTGAAAATGTCATCGCTGCTTGAATCACTACTAATGTGGACCAGGAAGTGGCTGCCAACCAACCATATTTGGAAGATGTGTGTGTGTGAAGCAGTGGGTGTAGTAATAGCTTGAAACATTAGGGACACTAATGAGCAATGCTCACACACTCACGCTCACCAAAAAACATGTCATATGGCCCAATGCTTAAAACTTCACAGGCACCTTCAGAGTAGCTCTAGTAGTCATTTAAAAGGGTTATCCTCATGGGGACCGGGATTTCGGTCCCCATGATGTGACTGTGTAAACAGTTACTGGTCCCCGCGGAGTGATGATTACCAGAAAACACACACACACATTCACACTCACACTTGCACACACATATATCTGTTTAGTTATAAAGTCTTAAAGTTTCTATATTCTACTTTATTCTGTGGTTTTATTCAGAGCAGAAAATGTTCGAGCTCACAGTGTTGATCATCACAGTCAACATCAAGCAACAGCTCAGCACCAGCTGGAAGTTACAGAGTAACTTGAGTTACTTGAGTTACTTGAGTAACTTGTGTAGCTTGAGTAACTTATATAACTTGAGTAACTTGTGAACTCACTTCCCCTTCAGCAGTGAACTGGTTTCAACCGGCTGCTCGGAGACGACAGGAAGTTTAGAGACCGAGTTTAATCCAAAGTTCACAGACTCATGAGTCCACACAACATGAACCAGAAACATTGTTCTGAACACGAGGGAGCAGTCAGGAAACGTTACTGTACATGTGAGTTACTGTACATGTGAGTTACTGTACATGTGTGTTACTGTACATGTGAGTTACTGTACATGTGTGTTACTGTACATGTGTGTTACTGTACATGTGAGTTACTGTACATGTGTGTTACTGTACATGTGAGTTACTGTACATGTGTGTTACTGTACATGTGAGTTACTGTACATGAATTACTGTACATGTGTGTTACTGTACATGTGAGTTACTGTACATGAATTACTGTACATGTGAGTTACTGTACACGTGAGTTACTGTACATGTGCATGTGTGTGTCTATCACCTTCAGGCAGATTCAGAGGAAATAGTTTCTGCGAACAAACCATACTGTGAAGTATGAGTATGAGTGAAGACCCACTTTGTGTGTGTTTTTGTGTGTGCGTCGGGGGGAGGTGTGTGTGTGTGTGTGTGTGTGTGTATGTGTTTGTGTGGGTGTTTGTGTGTGGGGGGGTGTGGGTGTGTGTGTGCGTGTCGGGGGGGATGTGTGTGTGTGTGTCCTCGTCATCAAAAGGTCAGAAAATGACACGTTCATAGTTATTTTTAAACACAGGTCTTTTTCTTTAGTCATCAGCAGATAGAGATGCTGCGATTTGTTTATTTAAATATATTTAAAATACATTAAAGAAGAATAAGTAAAACATTTGGTTTACAAAATGTAGAATTGATGTGATTCTTTTAGTTCTGGGACAATTTCCATTAGTGTCACCTGAGGTGAGACTTTCCCTCATCAAAGAGTCATGAGTGAAGCCAAACTCTGTGTGATTGATGAGAACATATAGTTGTTTACTATCTGCATAAGAATGAGCTCTGATGAAGGACCTCCATCTGTGCTGCAGTTGTGAGGTTTTATAAACATGTAAACATATAAACATATAAACATATAAACATGTAAACATATCAAACCTGAACGTGGTCGCGTCAGAGAAGTGAACTCACTTTCTGTTTTGTCCGGTTCAGGCTGAGCGATGGACTTGGGCGGGTCGATGGAGGTGGCCGCCCTCGGTCGGCCTTTCTCCCTGGGGATGCTGTACGACTGTGCAGAGATCTACTAGTGCCCGGTGAGGACTCACATGTAAAGATATGATACACAACGAATACACAAGATATTACAGTTTGTCCTCCATTTTTATTAATTATCCATTGAACGAATCATGAAAACAATTCAGCTCTCGGGTTCATGCTGCAGGAAAAGACTCAGACTAACAGTTGAACAGGTTAATATTTATTATGTCTTTTGCTATATAAACCAGGTACCAATGAAATACACAGATTTGATAGATAAAGATACAACTAGAAAATAGTGAACATCATTCAACATTAATGTCATAAATTCATAAGAATAAAACATTTCTCTGAAACTATGACAAAAACTCTTTTAAAATTTGATGAGGTTTTTCTTCTTCAGTAATATTCTAGAAGATTTGTGACTTAAATCTCAGACTTTCTGAGTTTCTCATGAATTGATGTAAAAAAATGTCCTCCTTCCCCGGGGTTCCTAATTTGTTTACACCTAAAGGATAATTAATAAACCAGAGATGAGGAGCATCTCCCTTTAAATCGAGTGAAACACATTCTGGATGATTCTGGAAGCTCAACTTGATTTTTGCTTCTTTTTGTAGGAATGACATTGTGGGACCACGATGACCTGAAAAAAGATATTGGAGAAGAACCCAGAACTCTAATGAATTTGAGATAGTTGCATCTGAATCGATTGAGGATAAATCTTCAGCACTAAATGTTGAAGCTTCTCTGAAAGCAAGTTTCTTATGTGGACTGGTTGAGGTGGAGGGATCGGCCAAATACCTGAATGATCACAAGACATCCAGAAATCAGGCCAGAGTAACACTGAAGTACAAGGCGACCACTAAGTTCCAGGAACTTTCCATGAACCATCTCGGAAGAGGCAACGTGAAACATCAGGATGTTTTTGAACAAGGAATAGCAACACATGTAGTCACAGGTATTCTTTATGGAGCACAAGCCTTCTTTGTGTTTGATCGTGAGAAGTCAAAAGAAGAAAATCATAAGGACATTCAAGGCAACTTGAAAATGATGATCAACAAGATCCCACTCATCTCTATAGAGGGGGAAGGTTCCCTGAACATGGAAGACAAAGATAAGAAAAATGTTGAGAAGTTTTCTTGCAAATTCCACGAAATTTTTCCTTCAGAATGCTCCAACATCCTTTCATGAAGCCATACAGGTCTATCAAAGCCTGCCGATGATGCTGGGAGCTAATGGAGAAAATGCTGTACCAATGAAGGTTTGGCTGTTTCCATTGACAAGTTTAGATTCCTCTGCTGCTCGACTTGTTCGTCAGATAAGTGTAGGACTAGTTCAGGAAGCACAGACAGTCCTGGAGGACTTCAGTGAGCTGGAAATGAGGTGCAACGATGCCATGAGAACAACAACAGCACAGCAGTTTCCTCAGATTGGCAAAAAACTTAAGAGTTTTAAAGACATGTGCTCTGTGTTCAAACTAGAATTCCAACGAGCTTTATCAGTGAAACTTCCATCTATACGAGGAGGAGGCGAAGAGGAGGCTGTGCTTGCAGAGATACTGATGAAGAGACACTCATCTCCGTTCAACAGCAGAAACCTGACTGAGTGGATGGACTGTAAAGAGAGAGAAATCTACACATTAAGATCTTTCACCAAGATGATGAAAAACACAAAGACCATCTCACCGCAGAATGGTCTAGATGAGGAGATTCTCAGTGCAGAGCAGGTCTTGTGTTTTGTTTTCACCTCACTGGGAGACGCTGAGTCGTTCCTCTCAGCTTTATCAAAATACCTAAAGGGAACCACAACACCTGACGACCCTCAAGATCCACTTACCTATGATGTAGAGAAGGAGCAGTGGTACCTTTCAAACAAAGTTCCTGATGAAATGAGGAAAAAAGCAAAGCTCTTCAGGGATTTTGCAGAAGCCAACAAGGAGAACATGAACATAAAGTTCCTCATAACAGGTTTGACAAATAAGACACAAAAAGGTTCCAGCATCTACCTTTATGAAGAAGGCTTCTCCGTAAATGAGAACTTTGAACCACCTTCAAAGCCTGAAAGTGTGAAAGCAAGTGACATAAACCACAACAGTGTGACCCTGAAGATCTCTCCACCCAGATCTGGAGCCGTGAACATCACCTCCTACTCTGTTGAGTACCGTGTCCATGGAGAGGCT
This sequence comes from Platichthys flesus, assembly GCF_949316205.1. Classification (NCBI taxonomy): domain Eukaryota; kingdom Metazoa; phylum Chordata; class Actinopteri; order Pleuronectiformes; family Pleuronectidae; genus Platichthys; species Platichthys flesus. The sequence continues at coordinate 27,368,207 of NC_084951.1, read as the reverse complement.
GGATGGCAACAGAAGACGGCGTCAAAGGATGGAGACGTCACAGCGAGCGACCTGAGTCCTAACACAGAGTACGTGTTCAGATGCAGAGCTGTCACCTCAGTAGGTGTTGGACCAGTCAACGAGGTCAGTGGAACCATTAGAACTCGGCCCTGCAGCCCTCCTGGAAAACCTCGAGTTGAACCAAACTCAAGTGAGATAACCGTTAGCTGGCAGAGACCTGCTGAGCTTGGACAAGATGTCCACGTTCTGAGATACATCGTGGAGTACGCCTGAGCAGACAAAGTGGGGAAAGGAGAAGATCTCCAGTGGAACCAAACAATGTCAGGAGCTGAAGAGGTGATCATATCAGAGCTTCAGTCAGAGACAGAGTATGTTGTCAGGGTCACATGTGACTGTGGTGGAGCTGGCAGAAGCAAGGAAAGCATCTCTGTGAACGTCTTCACAAAGAATGATAAACTTCTCACAGAATTCCTCACTCATACGAGCGTGAGAATAAGTTCTGAGCCCCTGTCAGTTTACAAACTGTCACTGAATGAAGAAGATACTGATACTGGAGGCTGCCGGAGGTTTAACTTTGGCGAAAAAAGCATGAAGAGAAATCGCACCATGATTCTTTTTGGAGAGTCTGGATCAGGAAAGTCCACTTTGAGAAATGGAAAGATCAACTACATTGTAGGTGTAAAGTAGGACGACGACTTCAGATTTAAATTAATAGTGAAGGATCGGTCAAGGTCAGAACGTGAGAGCCAGACCCCTCAAGTCACTGTGTACAAACTGAACCATCAGGAGGGGTTTCAAATCCCCTTCTCTCTGACCATTGTGGATATTACAGGAGATATAACAGACATAGAAAGACACGAGGTGATATGCATGCTTCAGGATCTCTTCTCTGCTGAGGGGGGTGTCAGTGAAATCGATGCTTTGTGTTTCGTAGCTCTTGCTTCTTCAGCACGACTCACACCAACACAGAAATACGTGTTTGACTCAGTGCTCTCCATCTTCGGCAAGGACGTGGAAGAAAACATCCGGATTCTGGTGACATTTGCAGACGGCCAACGTCCACCAGTTCTGGAGGCGATCAACGAGGCGGATGTCCCGTGTCCGAAAACCAAAGAAGGACTACCGGTTCACTTCAAGTTCAATAACTCAGCGTGGTTTGCCCAAAACAAATCGTGTGCAGCAGAGAGCGCGAGTGGGGAAGATGACGAGGGAGGCTTCAGTGAGATGTTTTGGAACATGGGGATAAAAAGCATGAGGAAGTTTTTCACTGCTTTGAATCAAATGACGACCAAAAGCTTGACGATGACGAAGGACGTCCTCAGAGAAAGACGGCAGCTCGAGATCTCAGTTCAGAGATCGGACGGGGCCAGGTTCAAATTGGGTTAGACAAGCTGGAGGAGATAAAAGAGACGGCTTCACAACTGAAAGATCACGAGGCAGAGTCAGCAGCAACAAGGATTTTGTGATCGAACGCAAAGTCAATAAGGCTTCTCAACATTATAATGATGGTTCTGAAACTTTCATCACAAACTGTCAGCAGTGTAACTTTACCTGTCATGATGATTGTCCTTATGAAAATGATGCAGATAAAATACACTGCATTGCAATGGGACCAGATGGGTACTGTGAGCAGTGCCCAGGCAGATGTCCCTGGAATGTACATTATAATCAGAAGTACCGATGGGAGTACGAGGAAGTCACAGAAACAATAACAGTAAAAGAGCTGAAAGAAAAGTACCTGGAAGCCTCCGAGGCTGCGACGCCTGTGAAGGAACTGATTGACAAACTGAGGGCTGAGTATGAAGATGTGAAGGCTGAGGTGGTGAACGTGATGGATGACTCTACCAAGGGTCTAAACAGTCTTCAAGAGATCGCACTGAGGCCAAACCCTCTGTCCACTCCGAGTACATCGACATGCTCATAGAAGGAGAGAAAGCTGAGGCCAAGTCGGGCTGGAAGTATAGAGTCCGGTATCTGAGAGACATGAGACAACAAGCAGACTTCATGGCTAAAGTGAACAGAGGAGAAAAACTCCTCCAGAGTTCATCTAGTGACTTCTAGTCTTTTCCTCTGAGGCGTCTTCCTCAAAACAAGTGTTTTGGCTCAATATCATTTTAATCCCCAATCAACATGTGAACACGTATCACCTGACCATGCACGTACACATGCATGTGCCGCTGTAAACAGGAAGCATTTGTTGTTAGTTGTGGTCATGTGACAGGAGCCTGACGAATCAGAGAGAAAGAACCAATCATCAAGAGGTTGTGAGCGTCTACGTGATCGTTTCCAAACTTCTCTGTTTTTACTTTTCTGCCTCTTTGCTTCACGATTCTTCATCAGCTCGATGATTAATTAACAATTTAGCATTAATTTGAATTACACATCAAAATGCAGCTTCCAGTCACAGCATGACAGTGTGTTGTGTGGGAGTAATGTTGCTCTGTGTCAAAGTAGAAAGCTGAGAGCTCACATGACAGACAGGTCAACAATGTAGTTCACTGGTGTGTTGTCGGTCAAATCATATCTGTGTCTTTACATGTTTCATATCTGAATTACATGATAAAACAAATATTGTAACAAATGTCAGTTTGCTTGGTTTGAACCTGTGTTTTACTCACAGCTGGTTTTATCTTTGCTTGTGTTCTATAACTTTTTATGTTTTGAAAAATTGAAGATGAAATTGTGTTATTGTTTTGCAGTTTATTCAAGTATCTGTGGCAGAAATATATAAGTAAATAAATCCAAGTTGAAAAACTGATTTGAGTGATTATTTATTTTTGTGCATGTTAACATTTTCACAGTTTTTGTCTTCTCTATGACAACACGAATTTCATGTGTAACCGGCTGGTAACAAGGAATTTAACTTTTCTTATTCGTGTGAGTCAGGTTAATAATTATCCAATCACCGTCTGTTTGAAATATAATATTTCTCCTCAGATACTCGACCATCACTGACAATAATCCATCAGTTCATTGATCTTCAGTTCTGCTACAAAGTGTTGATTCTAATCAAAGCTGTAAAGACTCTGATCTCTCTGATGTCCTCTGTGACACGGGAGACGGATCCTCACATGTGTCTCTGAGGTTTCTTAAAATTGAACTTCTGACCAAATAGAAATTGTTGTGTTTTATCACTTAAACACACATCTCTGTGTTCACTTGGTGGCTGATGTGTGTGTTTGTGGGGAACCCTCTAAGAGATTCGTCTAGTTGTGGGGATCAGTCAGGTTTATCCTGGTGGTGTTAGTAGAAGTCAAGTAAGATCTCTTTGTAAGACATCCAACTCGGTTACACATGCATCATCATATTTAAATTAAACACAACGTGAATGACCACTAGAGGTCACTAAACTACCATCAGGTAAACAGAAGGGGGGGGGGGGGGTTGGGGGGGTTATATACATATAACCCCCCCAACCATATACATATAAAGGAAGTGTGATGGAAATTCATCTTGAGATTTGAAATAATGAAATTCTCTGACTGGAGTTGCCATTGAGTCTTTATCATAGTAAGCTCTGCAGAGTTTACACAACAAGCCTAGTGCTCAGGATGGAACCACTGGCTGCAAGTTCACACAAGCCAGAACTTATACAAAGAGGCGTTACATAACACATAATATGAAAAAGAAGACATACATGGCAGAACTAATACAAAGAGGTGCTTCATAAAACGTAATAAGAAAAAAGATTTGAAATCCTCCTCTGTGTCTATCTGCTGTGTCCGTCCACTGTAGGATCTCCCTGTTTGTCAAGGCCTCAGCAGTGACACATCTAGTCTGGGGATTTCCACAACCTTAGACACTGGTCAGTAGAATTTTACATAACAGAAGTAATGTATAGATTCTGCTGCATAGATTTCGAAGTTTTATTTATAGAACATCGACAGCAGATATTTATTGTTTGTCTTTGTTTTATTTTGAAAGTTTGCCTCTGTCACGTGTTAGAAACATCCTCCTGAACTCACAGAGAGGAAGAGCTCAGTTTACTGACATGGAGACTGGTGGAGCTACTGTAATTCAGCTTCATGACCAGCAAGGGGAGCTCAACATCCTGAACGGAAAATAATATCAATTACCAACACATAATAATAATAACTTTATTCATACAGCGCTTTTCATCAAGACGACAAAAACAAGAAAGTCTTCAAAGACAAAAAGCAAATTGATGAAATATCATTTAATATTATTACCTGTCATTTGGCAGAAGCTTTTATCCAAAGCGACTTCATCAACATCTACGAGGCCATTTAGAGGTTCAGTATCTGGCCCAAGGGCACTTCGGCAGGCAGATGGGGGAGACTGGGGATCGAACTGACGAACTGCTGGTTGGAGGACGACCGCTCGCCCCCTCAGCCGCCCCGCCTTTTCAAATCACACGGCAGATAAATAATACAACATCATTAAAAAGTGATGGCAAAAGAAAAGGGAATATTAGTTCAACATGTACAAACATGAGGTTTACACAATATTAACCCTTGTGTTGTCCGTGCTTCCCCCGGCTGTTGTTTTTTAAACACAGGTCATTTTCTTTAGTCATCAGCAGATAGAGATGCTGCGATTTGTTTATTTAAATATATTTAAAATACATTAAAGAAGAATAAGTAAAACATTTGGTTTACAAAATGTAGATCGGATGTGATTCTTCCTTCAGGCTGAGCGACGGACTTGGGCGGGTCGATGGAGGTGGCCGCCCTCGGTCGGCCTTTGTCCCTGGGGATGCTGTACGACTGTCGCAGAGATCTACTAGTGCCCGGTGAGGACTCGCATGTAAAGATATGATACACAACGAATACACAAGATATTACAGTTTGTCCTCCATTTGTATTAATGATCCGTCGAATGTCTGGTGCTATATGAACCAGGTACCAATGAAATACACAGATTTGATAGATGAAGATACAACTAGACAATAGTGAACACCATTCAACATCAATGTCATAAATTCATAAGAATTAAACATTTCTCTGAAACTATGACAAAAAGTCTTTTAAAATTTGATGAGGTTTCTAACATGTGACAGATGCAAAAAGTTAAAACACAAAACAAATCTCTCCGTGTTAGAAAGCAGCACACGTCTCAGCCGGCGGCCTCACCTCTGACCTGATCCTCCCGAGGATGTGTTCCTGTTGTGAAGGAGTGTGAGCGGAGAAGCTCCTGCTGAGATGTTAATGTGTGAAAGACAAACTCCAGAGAAAGTCCAGAACAATATTCAGTAATATTCTAAAAGATTTGTGACTTAAATCTCAGACTGAGTGTCTCATGAATTGATGTCAGAAATGTCCTCCTCCCCCTGGGTTCCTAATTTGTTTACACCTAAAGGATAATTAATAAACCAGAGATGAGGACCATTTCCCTTTAAATCGAGTGAAACACATTCTGGATGATTCTGGAAGCTCAACTTGATTTTTGTTTCTTTTTGTAGGAATGACATTGTGGGACCACGATGACCTGAAAAAACATATTGACAATCTTCATTGGTTTTTTCCCCGACTTGATTCTCAGCTAAATAAAATAACTTCAGTTCACATCCATCTCTCTGATTGTAACATCCATTGATCTCTTAAGAACGAAGAAAATTAAACTGAAAGTGAACTGTTTTACATTTAAAGCACAACACGATTCACAAATTCTACCAATAATTGTCTTTGCAGATGTTAACCATAATCCTCTCAAATTAAAGGTTTGCAAATTTATTTTGTTGGACACAATCGGGAGTCAAAGACATTTTATTTATTTTGGTGCAACACCTTTAACCTCACTCGTTAAATGTTATATTCTTTATTTTTTCACGAGTCTTTAGGAAGCTCTGATCAGACTCTTGTGACTGAAGTTTTCATGTTTCAAATCCTCATGAGAACAAGTTCATGATTTATTTTCACCACTTTAGTTATTTAAAAAAAATAACCAAAATATCTTTTATTGCCTTAACTATGGACAGAAGGTGTCTGGACCGACATGGTGGCTCGTCTTCTGTTTCCTGTGATGAAGATGATATGATCCACCTCCAACCTCAGTAGTAAACACATCACTTTTAACTGACCCGTTAGACGTGAGCGGTTTAGAAATGACAATGCAACAACATTTTTTTCCACCATTTTATTTATCAAAGTTTGAGTGTCGTCCTCAGAAGTTCCTGAAAAAGGACAAGAACAAGGGTTTTAGTTGACACATCAAAGAATGAAGGTTTGAAGATTCACAGGAAGTAAAAATACCAACTTCAACACTGGAGGAACATAAAGCACAATCCTTATTCATGAATTCATATACACACACAATCTCCTCCAGGTATCCGAATCAGAATTATTTTTATTGCCATGTATATTTGCACATACAGGAAATTGCCTTGAATAAAGTTAAAGAGCTGAAGGAGTGAATCTCAGCAGGTTCTTACTTTGCGACGATGGAGTCTTCCTTGGCCAGCCTCAGGATGGAGTCATCAGACTCCCCCTGCAGGAGGAAACACTTCCTGTTAACCTCAGTACAACCTTCATCTCTCCATTGAGGCTTCATCACCTTTTACACTTTTTTTAAATCCAAACTTCCAATGACTAGAAACGGCAGCGAGACCGAACCTGATAAACAGCTTCCCTACACATCTACACAATGAACCCTGCTATTTAAATCAATAGAAGCTGAAAAGACTTAAATTACATAAAAAAGATCTTAATAAAATCACAGGGTCTCAGAATCCTCCTGTTTTAGTTGGTGCACACTCGGTCCTATGACACGTGTGTAACCACCAGGTGTGTCTGGGGACATTCCAGCTGACTTACCATCCTGCGGATGGCGCCACAGATGGCGTAGGTCTTGAACTGACCGTTGAAACGACCAGTCACCTTGTCAACCTGCAGAACACAGAGCATGCTGGGTAAGAACCACGACGACTCAGCAGTTTGTGGTCAACAACCTACAAACTTTAAACCATCACGGACACAACCAGTTTGTGTTACAGCTTCACACAACAACTTTAAGAGTCTGTAATTTACTCCTGAAAAAGCTGAAACTAACTTTGACAAATAGACTGAGACATTTAATATGACGGACACGAGGACTCAAACCAATCCAGTCTCTGAAAACTAGAACTTAGTCATTTCACCTCAGCAATGTTCATCTGGATGGAGGCATGGTCCTTGGCTCCAATGATTCTGTTGCTAGCAGAGCTGCAATACAAGGGTATGAAATATATAAATAATGTCAAAGGTCATCGTTAGCAAACCTTCACGACAAACAAGTCAGAGATTTGATGAGCTACAGTTAGAACATAAACACGAACAAATACAACTAGAAGAATCAAACGTTTAAATTAAATGTTTACCGAATTGTGTTTTCAATAAGAAAAAGTCATTGGTGAAACGCTCTTAACAGCTAATTTTTATTTCACTAAATCACCGGACTTGAATGTTTCAATTAAAGATCAGGAAACCTGGAGTTTGTCAATTTACTGATGAATTACCTCCGACCTTCTTATCACAATCTGGTTATGAACTAACAATAAGAACACATGTAGAAATAGACACGTATGAAGACACATGAACAGTTTAATGATTGTGTAAAAACAGGAAATTAAAGATAAAATGTCCCTGACGAGCGAACGAGATTTTTTAAAAGAACATAGTTGTGACGTGTGTTTCAAGTCATTTAAATAAGTGAAAGGCTTTGAAGCACTAAAGGACCAGGCCCCTAAAGACATGTGAGTTTGTCAGTGAACAGATGGATTCCCTGTGCTGATCTGAGACCTGTCTCCTCTTCACATCAGATTGTGTTTGTGTTGTTCTGCTCGTCACTTGTGTTTCTCTCGGTCTGACAGGTTGTGTGTGTTTTAACAGGGGTTGTGAAATGTGCTGAGGATCCACATGTCCTCTCATGTTCCAGATGTGCAGTGACTGTCCCTCGCTGGTGCAGAGACATGTCCCCATGTGGACCTCGCACTGTGGTCAGCCCGCTCGGACCGGGACACTCACCATTTGCGGGGGACGTACAAGTCCACGAATTCTCCAGCGTCGTTCTGCATGATGAGACGGGTTGTAGCGGTGGTCACAAGGAAACCTGCAACACAGGGAATCGAACAACGGTCACGACCACGCAGACTCCGTCCCTGATGCTCGCCAGCTAAAGGCACCATGCTAACACACGATCTAACGCCACCATGCTAACACACGATCTAACGGCACCATGCTAACACACGAGCTAACACAAGATGAAACGTCCACGGCCAAGTTTACATGTTAAAATGCGGCGGACACCAACGCGAAGCCAAACGGAAGCTGCACGCGCCCGTCCGCAGGCTAGCATCGGTTAGCATGAGGGGCTCGCATCGTGGCCGCTCACACACACACGACAAACCTCTGATATCTACACACATTTTCATCGATAACCCCCGAGGACACGCACCCCCACAGCCCCCGCGTCCCAGGAGCCCAGAGACCCGCGGGACGAGCGAGAGAAACCAGCAACTCACGCGTTTCAACACCGGAGACCGAGGGAAACTCACCGAGACGACTAATGGCCGACAGGAAAGAGGGAGGCGAGCCGACCCGGAAGTGAACTTATCTGGGTCTCGATGCCCTGCATATGTCGCCACCTGCTGGATCATGACCAAGTGTAAATAAATATATATATATAAGTATATATTATTTATTTTATATATATATTATATATATATTGTATTTATTATTAGGGCCTGAGCACCGAACAGTAAGAGCCAGTGGGAGGCCTAATTGAAATTGTAAGGATTATTAATATTATTAGACTCACAGGTCACCACCATGCTACTGAGGTGAAAGACAACTGCTTAAAAAAATTACATCAAGAAAAACAAAAAGGAACAGACACCACAGTTATTTTAAAACGATTACCAATATGTAAAAAAATCTTATCATAGCAAATAAACATGATTCACATTTAATCACGTCTAGATGGTTTCCGCTATGCAGAGCACTGCAGGGTAAGAGATGAAGAGTTGAGCTCACACTTCCAGTCATCCGGTGTCGATTCTACACACCAGTAACACACGCCCACCCACCCACACACACACATGCAACATCTGTACACCATAAGACAGTATCACATCCTCAAAGATCTTTTAAAAACAATATTGAGACACTTCCCTAAGTCTTGTGTGACAAGCTTATAAAGTTGTCTCACAGCTGCTAGTTATTATTTTATAAAAACAAATTTCAGGCAAATTAATTGTCTTTTTCAGGGTTTTACATGCTCAAATTCTTTGTTGAAAATGTATGTATTCTGGAGTCATTTCCAATGGGCGTGGCAAAATGGCTCAACAGCGCCCCCTGGAACACGTTCACATTGACCGATCTTCACCCTACAGGTGTATCATGACCACACAAAGAAAAAGTTGAGAGGTACAATTTGAAAAACCCAACAGGAAGCCCTCCCTTTTGCATTTAGTTTCAGTTCATATTCTAATAATAGCCAAAGATATGTTCATTTCACTGAGGTCTAATTTTCCCCAGACAAATTTCCATGAGTCAAACCGGCAATGTGAAGGAATCAGTGTCTGCATCTCTCCCAGACGATCGGAACACGTTTTATGCTTTGAAAGCACATGCCCAGCTGTGGAGACCAAAGAGGCCCAGGAGACCATGAGCTCAACATCAACCTCCATGATTGGATTCTGAGCTTCCTGACGGGCAGAGCACAGGCGGTGCGGATCGGCAGCACCACATCCTCCACCCTGACTCCCAACACCGCTGGTCCTCTGTCCTCTCTGTTCAAGCGTCCCCAGGTTAAAAAATATAGATCATAGAAATATGAATCTCCTTCCCTAACCTTATTTAAATACTTAACATAACGAGACTAATCATGACCCGACCTTGAGCAAAGTGATTGTTAGAGGGCTGAACAATGACTGAATTATATCAAGGTAAAAAAAAAAAGCTCCTTTAGTTAATGAAATAGTCTCTGATTATTCTTAGTCTTCCACGCCAATCCAGGAACCACCAACAGCCAATCATATTTGCTGTAGTTTACCGTGCTCCCAGGGCTTATACTGAATTTTTTAAAGAAATTCCCTGAGTTTTTATCAAATCAAATCAAATCAAAGTTTATTGTCACATGCACCAATATCAGCGTCATTGGAGCAGTGAAATTCTTAAGACATGGCAGCAAACATCTACGCAGGAGGCGACTTTACAAATGACAAAAAAATAACATATGTAACATAACATATAACATAACATTGTAACATATAACATATAACACAGTCAAGTGAATATTAAATTAAGTAATATGAATATATGTATAACATATAAAATAGTCAAATTAAAGTCAAAGTTAAATGAAGCAGCAGTTTACAGGGTGAAGGAGTGGGGAATATTAAATAATAATAATATGAATATATGTATAACATATAACATAGTCAAATAAATTCAAATGAAGCAACGGTTTTCAGGGTGAAGAAGTGGGGAATATTAAATAAGAAAATTATGTGAAGTAAGTGTATTTGTATGATTCGGGAGCAGAATGTACTTGGTGACTGTTCAGAGGATAGAAAAAAACAACATGCTATCTAACATAACATATAACATATAATGTAGTCAAGATTAGCACTAGTTTACAGGGTGAATGGAATATTAAATTAAATAATATGAATATGAAGATATGTATAACATATAACATAGTCAAGTCAAAGTCAATTGAAGCAGCAGTTTACAGGGTGGAGAAGTGGGGAATATTAAATAAGATGAATATATGTGGAGTAAGTGTATTTGTATGAGTGTGGGAGCAGAATGTCCATGGTGACTGTTCAGAGGGTCAGTGTTGATTGTTCAGAAGCCTGATGGGGGGGGGGGGGTAGAAGCTGGTTGTGATTCTGGTAGTCCGTGCTCGATGCTCCGGTAACGTCTGCCAGACGGCAGCAGGGTGAGAAGTCCACAGCCTGGATGGCTGTGGTCCTTGATGATCTTCATGGCAGCCGGTGATGCTCCTCTGTCTTCAGCAGCCTCTGCAGGGCCTTGTGATCAGCAGCGGAGCAGCTACCAAACCAGGCAGTGATGCAGCTTGAGAGGATGCTCTCCATGGTGCACCTGAAGAAGTTTGTTAATGTTTCTGCAGCCATGCCAAACTTTAGAGTCTCCTCAGGAAGTAGAAACGCTTCCTGATGTGCGGGACTCGAACGATTATTCATTACCAGCCCTAGTTAGGGGAAATGTGTCCTTGTATCTTTGTATGCATGACAGTAGACAATCATGAATAACATTGCTGCTTTTGGTGTTCAGGTTGTAACAGCATCTCATTTGTTGTGACAAATGGGGACCTCAGCTGTAAGAGGCCTCGCTTGGAGGAGGGAGAGGACAACCCAAGTTGTTCAAGTATGGACTTCGGAGAGCCACAGGATGCTACCTAAGATCCTGATGTCTCCATCACAGTCTTCACTGAGTCAGCAGATGTGACGTGAGTGACTCAATATGTAATCTAAACATTTCAATAATCAGATGGATTACCATCCTACACTTTTTTAGCTGTTGCAGCCTTTTGGTGAAATCTTTGTCTTTCTAATAGAATGAAATCTTCCAACCCTGTTCATAAGACACCCACATATATTGTCTATGAAAACTGCCTCCTGGAGCTGTTTGAGGTGTGTCCTGTGTGTCGGCTGGGGACAGATGTGATATATAAGAAGGGCGAGTGCACAGCAAAGCCGGTGAAAGCAGATGCAATCTTCCATGATTCTCACAGGCTCTATTTAAAAGCCAAACAATGTACAAACAGTATGTGAAATATTTATTACATTACATTACATTACATTTCATTTAGCTGACGCTTTCATCCAAAGCGACTCACAATAAGTGCATCAACCCCGAGGGTACAGACCAAGGACGACAAGAATCAAGAAAGTACAATTTCTTCAAAATAAAGCAAAACTACAAAGTGCTATAAGTAAGAGCCATTTAAGTGCTACTAGAGTGTTAGTTTCAAAAGTTGTTAGTAGTTTTTTTTTTTTGTTTTTTTTTATTCAAGGTAAAGTCTGAAGAGGTATGTTTTTAGTTTTCGGCGGAAGATGTGTAGACTTTCTGATGTCCGGATGTCGATGGGGAGCTCATTCCACCAATCAGGAGCCAGGACGGCAAACAGTCGTGTTTTTGATGAGTGTTTAGCAGTGAGGGAGCAACGAGCTGATTGGCCGAAGCAGAGCGGAGTGAACGGGGTGGGGTGTAACGTTTGACCAGGTCCTGGATGTAGACTGGACCGGATCCGTTCACAGCATGGTACCAAGTACTAGTGTTTTGAACCGGATGCGAGCAGCCACTGGGAACCAGTGAAGGGAGCGGAGGAGAGGAGTAGTGGGAGTGAATTTAGGTTAAAAACCAGTCGAGCTGCTGGTTTCTGGATGAGCTGCAAAGGTCGGATGGCAGTAGCAGGTAGACCTGCCAGGAGGGAGTTACAGTAATCTAGACGTGAGATGACCAGTGTTGGGCAAGTTACTGAAAATTAGTAATTAGTTACAGTTACTAGTTACTTCTTTTAAAAGTAATTGAATTACTTCACCAGTTATTGTATATCAAAAGTAATTAGTTACTAGGGAAAGTAACTTTTAAGTTACTTTTATGTCTGCTTTAAATGTAATGAACATGAATAGTACTGAACAGTTAAACACAATAAACATATATTTTGTAATCAACAGGGCAACAGGCCTTCAAATAAAGCAGTAGTACAAAAATCCCTTTTAATACTTAACTTAATACAAAATAACTGTCTCAGTCATTTAACAGTGTTTTTTTTACCACATTAGGCCCAATGAAACAAAAGTGAGGAGAAGCTTCTCAAACTTATGATCTGAGAGCCTGTTTCCTCTTTGGAGAGAGAATCAGGCTCAGCTTGTGTAACTGCCTGTAGCTCTCACGGAGCGGACAGATTTAATAGACACACCAACGCTGTCAGTGTTTCCCCTAGGTTTACAGCTTTTTTTGGGTGGGGGGGGGGGGCCGTTGAAGCTCTCTGTCCGCTGGTGGGAGTGCGCATCGGGATGGAACTCCGCCGTGAGCGATACAAAAAGAAAAAGAGCTGTTACGTGCGCCGGAGCGTCCTCATGACCGCCTCTTGTCCAGTGCCATCGTCCCAGACGTCCTTCGGGGTCGACCGGTAGATCACGATCGACGTAACGCGAGTAACAAACTCATTTAAATTTCAGTAATTGTAACTGCGTTACTTGATTTAAAATAATACCTCGTTACATACTCGTTACCGCTAAAAGTAGTGGAATTACATTAACGCGTTACTTTGTACTGCGTTACTCCAAACACTGGAGATGACCAGAGCCTGGACCAGAACCTGCACCGCCTTCTGAGTGAGAAGGGGGCGTGTCCTCCTGATGTTGTACAGCATGAATCTACAGGACCGTGTTGTTGCAGTAATGTTGGCAGTGAGGGAGAGTTGGCTGTCGAGTGTTACGCCCAGGTTCCTAGCCGTCTGAGTGTGTGTGTGTGGGGGGGGGGGGTTAACACAGAGTTGTCAAAGTTAATAGTCAGGTCGTGGATGGGAGAGTCTTTCCCTGGAAGGAAAAGAAGTTCAGTTTTGTCAAGGTTAATCTTCAGGAGGTGTTGAGACATCCACTGAGAGATGTCGGTCAGACAGGCAGTGATTCGTGATGCTACCTGTGTTTCTGATCGGGGAAAAGACAGGATTAGTTGGGTGTCATCGGCATAGCTATGGTAGGAAAAGCCGTGTGAGTGAATGACAGAGCCGAGAGAGAAGATGAGAGGACCTAGGACAGAACCTTGAGGGACCCCAGTAGTGAGGGGACAAGGTTCAGACACAGACCCTCTCCAAGTTACCCTATAAGTGCGTTCATTGAGGCAGGGAGAGAGCAGGGAGAGGGCAGAGCCTGAGACACCGAGGTCCTGAAGGGAGGAAATAAGGATCTGGTGGTTCACTGTGTCGAATGCAGCAGAGAGGTCTAGAAGGATGAGGACAGGGGAGAGAGAGGCTGCTCTAGCAGTGTGAAGCTGCTGAGAGACAGCAAGGAGGGCAGTCTCAGTTGAGTGACCTATCTTGAAACCAGACTGGTGAGGGTCAAGAAGAATATTGTGGTTAAGATAGGAGGAGAGTTGATTAAAGATAGCACGCTCAAGAATTTTGGAAACAAAGGGAAGGAGAGAGACAGGTCTGTAGTTAGTTCCTTCAGACGGGTCGAGGGGGGGTTTCTTCAGGAGAGGATTTACTCTTGCCTCCTTCAGAGAATTAGGGAAACAGCCAGTTGATAGGGAAGTGTTGATAAGATGGGTAAGAAAAGGAAGAAGGTCAGGGGCAATAGACTGGAGAATGTGAGAAGGGATGGGGTCTTTATCCTCCGAATCTTCATACAATGAATTTTTGTAATCAATGTTTTTATTATACTTGGTATTTTTTTATTATACTTGGTATTTTTTTAATTTATTACCTCTGTCCCTGCCAGTACATTTAATAACTATGATTAAAAAGCTCTGTGCCAATCTTTCTGACAATAAAAGTTTATAGAAGCAGTTGTGTGCTTTTAATGTTTGATATGTAACATGTCAACAATTGACACGTGTAAGATGAGCAGTTAGCAAAGTAATACAGAGGGAAGAGTAATTTATGTATTTTATTCCTCAGTCATAATTTTATTGCAGAAATGACTGATATCTCATGCATAAAAAAAAAAAAAACTTACTGCTCTATTCCTCTTAGACATAAAGGCCCATAATCTGCCTTATAGATGTTGAATGCATTCTGTAGTGAGAACACATTCAAACACATGTCCTACACCTCCATGAGAGGGGGGAGGGGTGAGGGGTGAGAGGGGTGAAAGGCTTGATCATAATCTACATCATCAGATCAGCCACACAAAAGTTTCAATATGATGTTTTTTAGTTATTTAGAAATGGAAATGTTGGTGACATCAGACGTTGTTTATCCTAAAAATAGCTTCAAAGATCGTCCCTCGCTCGGAGCTGTCTGGAAGAGCGTGAACTCCTGATTGTTGCTCATGTTTTCTCAGAAGGATTAACATATGTTTATTCATATCAAACACATGCACAGACATGCACAACACACCCATGCAATGGCAGGCAAATTCAACCTCTTCTTTTGACCCATCTGGTGCAGGACACACAGAGCAGTGAGCGACCATGTAAGGCGCTCGGGGAGCAGATGTTGGGGGAGTAAGGTGCCTTGCTCAAGGGCACTAGACAGGGTAGGGAGACTCTTGGATTTTTGGACAGATCAATCCAGGTTCGTCTTTTATTGTCTCTCCGTGGAGTCGAACCAGAGACGAACCAGAGACCTTCTCTGCCCATAGTCCAAGTTTCTGCCACTAGACCACCGCCTCTAAAAGCTCATGCCGAAATGGTAATCAGCAGTATGGTTTATGTAATGTAATATCTAATAATCTGATGTGAGGCTGCCGCTCCTCCAGTCCTCAGAACCGCTGCTCTACTGTATTGTGCTCAAGCTTTTATCACTTTGGATGATTCCTATACATGTTTTTAAATACTAGCAGTATGAAGAAGAAATACTGAGTAGTCGACCTTTAGATCTTCAGACTAACGCTCTCCCAACTGAGCTATTTCGGCGGACTGAAATAATGAATGAATGAAGTAGCTGAGGCCAGATGTAATTTGTATATAAGAAGAGGAGACAGTCTTCTTCGTCTACAGACACAAAGACTTCAGCCATAAGGTCCCACTTATCGTTCACTCATAAATTGCAACACAGGGACTGAATTCTGTGAAGTCAAAGCAAGACGTGCGATTACAAATGAAAATGTCTCATGATAAGTGTGTTCTGCTGCTGAGCTGATGAAGAAGAAAAGACCCACAACCTTTCACACATCGATGGAACGCTTCCTTCAGTGAAGCCTTTTAAAGGAACTACTCAGTATTTCTTCTTCATATTGCTAGTATTTAAAAACATGTATAATCATCCAAAGTGATAAAAGCTTGAGCACAATACAGTAGAGCAGCGGTTCTGAGGACTGGAGGAGCGGCAGCCTCACATCAGATTATTAGATATTACATTACATAAACCATACTGCTGATTTCCATAATATGACATTATTGACACTAAGTGTTACTCTGGACTTTTATTGAAATTATGTTTATTGTTGGCTATTAAGTTAAAAAGGTGCATATGTCACCTTCATGACACTGAAGTGGTGATGGTCCCTGGTGTACTCATTTATGAAATGTGGGTTTGAGGCTGTAACTGTAACTAAGTACATAAGCTCAAGTACACTACAAGTAAGTCAGATTTTGGGGGAAGGGATCCATTGGCAGAAATTGAATATAAAATAACCCTTGTGGTATTTTTACTAGTGTGTGATCTTTATATTTACATCAGGAGCGGGTCCTCTCTACGGAGGAACAGTAGACAAACTAATCGCCTTATGAGTTTTTATGACGACTGAAGGCCACAGGTTCTATTCCATGTTTGGAAGGGGGGGGGGGTATTAAGCTGCAACATACATCCTTACCACTAGTTGTCACTAAACTAGACAGACTGATTCTTTAAGTCAACATTCTAATTACTTTGAATCAGTATCTTCATTTCACATTAGGAGAGCGGGGTCATGTGAGACCCCCCCCTGTATCTAGGCAACAGAACACATTTGTGGTCATGTGACCATTATGTTTTAGAGCCCCTCCCCTCCCCCCCCCCCCCCCCCCCCTGCCATGAAGGAGAAGTTGGTTCTGTGGAAAGTATGTTTTTTCACAAAAATGTGTTTTTTGCATGTAAAAGTAAATTTTCTTGCTTTGAACTTAATCAACTGTTGTGTCAAAACAAATTGATTCAGGTAGAAAAACGTATATCATACATGTTGGTGAACTTCCACCATATAAAACCATGTGATTGATGCTAGCTGAAGATTAGCCTGAATTGCTAAGAGATGTTGTTTTTTCTAAAATGTTGGCTGTGGGGTAAAGTGAGACAAATGCAGTTTTGGAATGTGTGGTTGTCAATCTAGTTGTCAGGATTTTAACTATTACAACATGTGTTGTTATGTTAGTTTTAAAGTGGAAAAAGTAAGTGGACCACTTTACCCCCTTAATTTCACTGGTCTCTCCTTTACCCCTTAGCCGGGGTAAAGTGGGACACAAGACCAGTTTTTAAAAAACGATCATATTTTCACTGCCCTTTCCACTATATTTATCCATATCTGATAAAAAACTCTAGCCTAAACTAATAAGTTATTAATATATTACGAAAATAAAGAAAAAAAGCTTATAAAATATGATCTATTGATATTTCCCAACAGTTCCTAACAACTGCAGAAGTTTATTCTATATAAAAAGAGACAATACACATTAATATCATGAGCACTTGCATCTATCCTGTAAATGTGACTAATCTAAATTTGGTCTGCAGTCCCAGACACATTGATAAAAAAAACATTTAAACGTGATATAATCTTGTTTTTAATTGAGAGAGCCTTTTTTGAAAGTGCTGGACGGATACTGATGGGTCTCTAAGTCCTGAAGACCATGTGGTCGCCTGGTTTGAACGTTTGTCACCTTTTGATTCAGATGTTGCTGCGACACGTAACAAATACATGACATCAGCATTTTCTGATTGAGCTCTGCAGATGAGCCTTGTCAGGTGGGCACTGTACTTTATAAATCACACATTTGTAATGATTGTGAAACAGTGATGTATTCCTCTGGCTGTGATCCCTCTGGCTCTGATCCCTCCGAGAGTGAACACAGCCAGAGGGATCAGAGCCAGAGGGATCATAGCCAAAGGGTTCACTCCGGGAGGGATCAAAGCCAGAGGGATCACAGCCAGAGGGTTCACTCCGGGAGGGATCAAAGCCAGAGGGATCATTCCAAGAGGACTCCCTCCCAGAGGTGTGGCGGGGGATGCCCCTGGTAATGACATCACCACACCTGACAGCTACCTGTGAACTGACCCACGCACTAGGCTCTCCCTCCAGCACTGATAACAGACGTGTTCTAACTGGTCTGGTTCCAGGTGGTTGCACAGCCGCTCTCGGCCTCTTGTCCTGGAGACTTAAATTCTGAAGGAACTTAAAGTGAATGAATGGACGTGTGTGACCAGAGCTGCTCTCACTCACGTTGAGCATTTTGATCAAATATCATGAGGATTCATATAGTGTTGATCAGTTAACGCTTTATTACTTCAACACCACAGCGTAATTCATCAGGATGATTGTAAATGAAGGTGCAGAAATGAGAGTGTCTGAATACTAGAGGATAAAGGATTCATTAAACATGTTGACTCCAAGTCAATCAGATAAATCATTAGTTGATTTTTTCATTTCTCAATTTATTTATGTTGTATTTTTCTCAATATTATTCATTTGTAAACATAGATTCAGTGTTTTAAGCAACTATCTGTTCTGTTCGGATTAAGATCAGATCGTCCTTTATGGACAGAAATCAGAAAACGCTTTCTTACTATTTGACGAATCTTGCGACGTCTGCAGTTATAAACTTGCCCTTAACACTGAATCCTCTGTCAGAGAGAGAGAGAGAGTGTTCGTCCAAACTTCAACAACAACCGGCTGTGGCCTGTCCAGAGAGACGGCATCAGACCTGAACAACCAGCTGGTACACAGCAGCCATCCTAACTGCAGAGCCTCCGAGGGTCAGGTGGAGGAAGAGGAGAAGCTGCTCTGGGATCAGGAATCAGTTCCTAGTTCAGTTTGTGGTTTCACTGTTTGGATCTGCCTCTCTCTCTCATCAGCCTGGATCCTGTTATAAACAAGCAGCTTTTAGAAATGTCTCTCGAGCACCACACACACATCCCAAATGTCTCAGCAGGAGTTTCACTTTGCTCTTTGTTAGTGTTATATTGCAAATTTCCCCACTGTGGGAGTAATAAAGGATTATTTATCTTGTCTAATCTTATTTATAAGTATGTAAAACCAAATTTGACTGGATTAAAAACTAATATATACAGTGTAATAACAAGAAAGAACAGGCGCGTTGTGAGACTCTGTCAGTCTGAAGTTCAAATCAGACTTTAGTGTGTGTTCCTGTACTTGTGTGTTTGTGAGGACCCCCCCCGCCCCGCGTCGCTGGAGCCGCGTGCCAGCGGGATGAACGTGACCGTAACGCACGCGCATCATAGCTTCTGGATCCGAGCAGAAGCTGCGGCTGGTTGGTACCGAGCTCCAGTTTCTGTGTCCGCCTCCAGTCGGACCGGCTCTCACTTTCTTTTTCATATTTCGTCAACTACAATATGCGTCACATCAATATGCGTCAACTACAATATGCGTCACATCCTATACGGCCCGGCTCCTCTCCCTGCAGGGGGCTGGTCCAGGGTTTCGAACCTCCAGCCTCTGAAGGTTGACCAGGGAGAGAGTTCGACTCTGCGTGGACACGTTCATCTGCTCACGGCCCGATGCAGGTCGACCTGATGCTTGAAATGAGGAATCAGCAAACAACGAAGTGTGATGAGACATTTCCAGAACCAGCACATGCAAGTGTGTTGGGCTCTCCTCCTCATAAGAGTTTGGTGATTTCCTATGTTACAACATGTTTTCTTTATTGTCGTTCTATAATTCCATAAATGCAAAATATATATAGTTTATATATATATAGTATAACTATATATAACACTTTATAAACTGTGTTATCAAATGTGTTTTGCGGCTCAACCCAAATTGTATCTGGGGGAAGAGGGGACAAATGTCTCTTTTGATAGTAAAGGTTTATTTTGAACCCTCACTAAGATAGAAGTACAAACATGTGTGTGTGTGTGTGTGTGTGTGTGTGATATACAATCAAACCACAAAAGCACTCAATCAATATGTCACTTTTTATTTTCAATAATCACTTGATTGTTTGGTCCATACACTTTCAGAATACAGTGAAATGTTATACAAAATTCACAAATGTACTGACTTTAAAAACATTCACAACCATAATAAAGTAACCATAGCATGTCAGTCATTTAAATGATTAATTAACTAATAATGTCCTCTTTAGAGAACTGGTTAGTTTGGTTCTAGGTGATTTTGATGTTCTTACATATAACTCATGGTAAATTAAAAAAGTGAAATAAGTTAAATCAATGATTTCACTTACAAATCTAACGAAGTAGAAAACAGAATTCTTGCTTCTTTTAGAAGCACATAACAAGAAATAAGTAATTTGTATTGAACACAAATATTCTGAAGGTGTTAAACAGTTAGTGCAGATTCCATCATACATGTGAAATATTCACACGCTGCACATCACAGCTTTAAAAACACATACAAATGCCTCAGGATTTATTTCCCCACAAACCTGTATTCCTCTTCTTTATATATATATATATATATATATATATGTCGCCCTGAAACGTGTGACACTATTATAAACACAAGTTCCTCACGTTAGAAAATCATGTCACAGTTGATTCATGTCACAGACATGAAAGAATAAAACCTGTCGTCAAGGGTGAAGTTATTACATTTGAACTTTCACCAAAAATAACAAATGCACATCATAAATTAATATTATAGATTTTTATAGTCAGCAGACGTTTTAACTAACTATGTACTTTTGATAGTACAGGTGAAACTACATGTTCCACACCAGAGACGGTGAGTGCTGATGTCTGGTGCTCATCACTCCTAGAGACATGTGCATCCGACCGCCAGCTCGAACGGACAGCGGCACAACTGCTGGTTGTCCCCCACCCACACCGTCTGGTAGACGTAGATCTCGACGTTGATGGGTTTGGCGATCAAGTCGTTAATGCAGGTCTTGCAGTCAGCATACGAAATGGTCTCGGGCTCTCGACCAGGTACTTTATTCTCTCTGCAAGAAAAGAGAGGAACACATCAATTACCAAAGCAGGAGAAGGGTGAGAAACTATTTGACACCAGGACATTTAAATCAAAGTTGTGGCTTTCAGCTCACGTGCACTGAAATTCAGACATGTTCCTGAAATGTTCCTGAAATGTTCTGCAGGTTCTCTATTTTTTTTAACTAATGTCTGAGTCAGTGTCTCTGGACATGTTCTGGATCTTCTCCTGCAGCCTCCAGGTAGAATGTGTGTAACATGTCAGAGTGAGTCCATGTGAGGAACCAGCAGGACAATGAAGCTTCCCAGTAAGCGAGTGGACGTGTGGACGAGGTTTCTAACTTTAGACACCTCATCTCGACTTGAAACTCAGAACCTTTCAGATCTTTCCTGAGGACCAGAGATGACCGGGCCTTTCCTGTGAGAGCGCCCCCTCTCTGTGGAACAATCCTCCTGAGGAGATCAGGCAAACTCCTCCTCCTCTGATCTTATTGTCCATTTTAATCATTTCATAACGTTCTATTCTATCTGGTTTTTATTCTTTTCTCATTTTGAATATGTTTTATTTCTGTATCTCTGCTTTGTTGCTGTGTGATCTACGAATTGTTTTCCATTGTTTTTCTTTCATTTTTCATTTCTAACTTTTGAAAGATGCTTTTTAATAAAGTTAATGGTAAACATCCTTTAAAAGCACGAACTTCTATGTTGCTGTTTGGTCTGTACAAAGTGGTCACTCACTTTAGTTCCCAGGGAGCCACGGAGTTGTTCCGCAGGTCCGACACAACTTTGATGTGCTGGTGAGAGTAGGTGGCCTTAGAACATCCCTCCGGACAGGAGGTCACAGGCGAGCACGCCGCTCCCATCAGACCCACCAAGAGCTGGAACACAAAGAGGAAACGTTTAAGAGCCTGGGGAAAAATCCTTTTTCAAATTAAAGAGTAATTTTGATTGCAAAATTGATTTAAAAGCTAAATCTCTTCCATCAATCAATAAACCTTTATTTGTATAGCCAATATTCACAAATCACAATTTGTCTCATAGGGCTTTAACATGGTGAGACATCCTCTGTCCTTCACCCTCAACAAGAGTCAGGAAAAACTACTAAAAACCTTTTAACAGGTAAAGATACGTAGAAACCTCAGAGACACATGTGAGGACCCGTCTCCCAGGACGGACAGAAGATCAACAGATGTCGAGTGTAAAGGAGAACATCATCAGGATAAAGGTCTAGCAGCATTGATAAGAATAAACGTTTTGAAGCATGACTGAAGGTCTCGAGGCTATTCAATCTTAAAAGCAGGAATGAGATGAAGAATCTTAAATCTGAAAAGCTTGCACTGTGGTTCTTTGTTCCCAGATCATTAACTGGACATGGAAAGTGAGGAAGTCTATTTATATGCAGCAGTCGAGAGCAGAGACCTCCCAAAGGGCTCTACCGGGTCAAATAAGAATAAACATGCAAACACATAAGAAACACAATAAGGAACACAATAACAACAAATTAGTCTTAAGCTGCTTTTTGAAGGTTTACACAATGTCCACAGATATTAAGACCAAAAGGGAAAGTGTTTCAAAGTTCAGGAGCCACAACTGCAAAAGCACATCTCCCTTAGTGCTAAGTCCGGATCGGGGGACAACCAGCAGCCCCCGACCAGAGGACCGTAGAGACCTGCTGCAGGTCTCTGATGCAGGCAGTTGTCTGACCATGCAGAGCTCTATAGGGAGCTTTGAACTGGATTCTGAATCTAATGGGGAGCCAGTGAAGCTCAATCAGAACCGCTGGCCCAGGAGACCTGATGGAGGACCTGGTCACGAGTTTGGCAGAACTTGTAAACGATCCAAGAAAGTTTTGCTGAGGCAAGTGAAAGGTGAGAAACTCGATGGTCCTGAGTTCTGCAAAGTTTCTCAGCTGGAAAGAGGAGACATTGATGGCACTCACCAGAAGAGCTGAGCTGTTCATGCTGAGCTGGAGAAGAGTCATGTTGTCCTGCAGAGGAGTTGAGTGAATGAGTGTGGCTGGGGTTTCTCTCTCTGGCAGAGCTGCCGGTGTCTCCCTCTCGCCGGTGTTTTTATTCTGCATCACAGCTGTGACGAAAGAAAATATTTGCAAAGCAGGAAAAACAATTGAGTTGGTGCCAAGAATACATCATCGTGTGTGAGTGTGTGGGCGAGTGTGTGTGTGTCACTCGTCTCCTTTATTTAGCTTTAGTTAACTCCGGGTGCAGTTTTGCAATCTGTGAACAGATTAAACCTGCAGTGTGAAAGTGAGTGTGTCCGTGGGCAAGGCATTCCTCTGCCCCCCCTCACCCTCAGGGCTAATAAGTTTCACAGATGTGTGCTAACATGTCAATAACGTCAGATGATGATTTTGATATTTCATAACGTTGGAGGACTTGTTTTTCGTATGTGAAAATGTAATCTGGCTCTTATCATGAAAATGTGTTTTGAGTCACTTGTGGATAAAGTTTTCCGTGCTGCTACTCATATCAGCAAAATAAACAGAAAGCCTGGATTCACTTTCTTGGAGGATGGATTTTATTCGCTGCTGACAATTCGGGTCCAGAGTGTCAGCTCGACACAGGCTGGGCCCAGCTTTCAAACCACAGACAGTGATGGACCAACACTGGGAGGAACATGTCCCGGCCTTTTCAGGTTCAACTCGTTTAGAAGTCTATACTGAGTTTCACAAAACATCAAGTAACCTGATGAAATAACAGAATGGAAAGCTGCCATTGAAGGCATCTCTGTACGTTTATGATGTGAGGAGTGCTCAGCAGAATAATGGCTTCTTCTTGACATGCAGTCATCTTCAATAAGCCTTATGCTCAACATACATTCTCATCTTGCAGTAGTTTGGCTTGAGAGCAAGTTTATGTTTTGTAATTCGGTGTTCACTTAAAATCCAATTGATTCTATTTGGCTTGACTTAGTTGATGATTTCAGTTTGCATTTAAAATGTTTGATATTTTGATATTCATAAAAGATTCTTTAATATTTTGATAATACACAAATGATTAAAAACTGATGGAAGAAAGTCAGGACTCAGTTTTATTCTGCTGTTTTAGTCTAAAGTTGATTTGATTTACATATTTATGATGTATGTGAATTGTAAACACCTGCTGTGATGTTCTGAGCCTTTTACATATTAAAAACATGTTGATTGCTCTTAAGTTAATTTGCTGTTATACTGTCCAATAATAAAACTATATAAACATATATACATATACAAGTTATACAAGCTGTTTTCTTGAGGGCTCTGTCAACCTCAGTGAAGTGTGTTTTTGTTATAGTGGTTATTGGTCTGACATCATTTTTTTCTAAGAAGAGAGAAAGGTTGTGAGGTTGCATCATGGCCCACTTCCCAAAAATCAGGGACAGGTCCTGTTCCACAAAAGCTTTCACGCTCTCAGGAGCTGGAGCGCTGTGGTCATGTGTGATTCCTCCCAGATGAAAGTCTTCCTGAGGCTAAAAACAACTCAGAGGGAAGGTTCCCCTGGAGCCTGTCTGAACACGAAGAGCCAAAACCCGAGAGCTGCCATTCCATTCCACACATCTGACACTTATCCCAGAGAAAGAAACCACACAGAGGATTCTTGTTGAGGGGGATTTGGACATTTTAGTAAATGCTTCACAGAAACTATAATTTTGTGACACTTTTGCATACAGTGTAAAAAGACACTTGATGGTCTGGGTCCAGAGGAGGACACATGTCATCAAACAGGGGATTCCAGGCTCTGACTCATAGTCTGGATCTGTGCCAACCATCATCAGTGAACGTTCACACCTGACCTTCCTGTGACAACAAGCAGCTCTGTCCTGCGTTCCATACGTGTGGGTGAAGAGGAATTCCCTGCAATAAAATACAAATATAATACAAAATTACCCAGAATGCACCTCAACAATACAGCTCAACAACCGTGGAATATCATTTCCATATTGGTCAGCTTTTGTTGATCCGCCCTGGAGCACTTCCTCCTTCCACTGGTCAGTTGGTTTCAAGTGTACACTCAGGTCGCCCACATCTTGCAGCTTTTATTTTGATAGGATTGCTATACTGTAGTTTATACCACACACATATATTGTTGTTAAAGTGTCGTCATGTCATCCCCTCCGTCAAGGAGCAGACGACAGATTCACAGTGAACCAGGTCAGAGGTCATGACCTGCTGGTGTGAGTCCGGATCAGGGGACAGATCCTGGAACTTTTCACTTTCTCTAACTTTGTGTGTTTTTCTGCCTTTTAAACAATTCACGGATTTCCATGAAAATGAATCAGACATATTCAGAGGAGTTCAATCTGTGAGTGTGTGTGATTTGCTGCAGCTCCTCATGAGAATCTGGATCTGGAGACTTCAGAGGTGGTTTGATGAGGAGTCGTCTCCACTTGTCTCCTCTCAGAGACTGGTCCAGTCCCATGTCGTCCACACTCAACTGGTTCTTTCTTCCTTTTGTCTTCCACAGTCGTCCGAGCTGCTTATTGTAGAAACTGTTGGTTTCTCTAAAATGTTCAAGTCTCAACCTTTTATATAAAGAGTCTTGAGATTATGTATATTATGATATGGCCTTGTATAGATTATAATTAAATTGATCAGTTCATTCCAGGGAGAAAGGCCCTCAGGGTAAGACCTCTGGAGTTTATTTTGAGGAAGAAGACATTCCATAAGGAGCCAGTGGCCCTTATGTGGGACAGATTGAAACTTGTCTCTTCAGCCTCCAGCTTCAGTTTCTGTCAGACTACGATGACAAACACTTTAATTCAATTACGGTAAGCGAGCTACGTCATTTCCTGTTTTCTTGCCACTGGTGGTGGTCGCTCTGTGAATTAGCTCCGCTGCTAAACTCAGCTGTTTCTCTGTAGCACTACGGCTAAAATCACCGGTCTGTAGTTAAACACCAACACATACCAACCCTTCCTCTATCGTGCTCAGTGACTCTGTGTTCTGTCTGAGCTCACCCTCGCAGCTCTACAGCAGCGATGTCTTCTCTCTCTCCCTGTTGCTCCACTGCTCTCTCTTGCTCCGAGTGTCTAATGTTTACTTACTCCTCTGCCTCCCTTAACAGTAGATAGCGATGGAGGCTCGGCTTAATGACTTAGAAGCTCGGCTCAGCAGCTTAGAAACTCCGTTAGCTGTAGTTAGCCGGCTCCCGCTAGCCGCGGAGCCACCTAGGATGAAGCCAGGCGTTCATCCCACTTGGGATGGAGCAGCTCTCTTATCTAGGAACATTACTCAGTCTATAACATGACAACCCATAGTCGGGACCAGGAAGCAGAGCAGTGCTAAACACTTCTCTGCGCTCCCTCTGGATCAGTCACAAAACCCCATAGAGATTGTGTCTGTTCACCGTCCGATTAAATTATTGAAATTAAACAATAACAGAGCGAGAACTCCACACAAAAATTTAATACAAATTAAAACAACCTCTGAAACAACACAGGAAACCCAGACTTTTAAATGTGGTCTTTTAAACATTAGATCACTGGAATAAAAGGCTCTTTTAGTTAATGAAATAGTCTCTGATTACAACATAGATTTATTGTCCCTCACTGAGACGTGGCTGCATCCTGATGATTATGTCAGTCTAAATGAATCTACTCCCCCCAGTCATATCAATTCACAGGTTCCTAGAGGAGGTGGAGTTGCTGCTATTTTTAACTCCAGTCTATCAATTAATCCTAAACCTAAACTCAGCTACAAGTCATTTGAATGTCTGGTTCTTAGTCTTCCACGCCAATCCAGGAACCACCAACAGCCAATCATATTTGCCGTAGTTTACCGTGCTCCCAGGGCTTATACTGAATTTTTAAAGGAATTCCCTGAGTTTTTATCAAACTTAGTCCTAAAGACCGATAAAATTATTATTGTTGGTGACTTTAATATTCATGTTGATAATAATAAAGATTGCCTTAGCGTAGCATTTATTTCAATACTAGACTCTATTGGTTTCAGTCAGTGTGTGCACAAACCTACTCATTGTGGTATCCACACACTTGACCTTGTATTATCGTACGGTGTCGCAATTGAAAATTTAACAGTACTTCCGCGCAATCCAGTTCTATCAGACCATAATTTAATAACCTTTGATTTTTCAATAACTGAATATATGCCACTAATAAAAAACTCATTTTCTAGATGTCTACCTGATAGTGCTGTAGCTAAATTTAAGGAAATAATCCCAATTACATTTAAACCCGTATTAGCAGTAGATATAAACAACAAATTCTTTAAAACCCTGAGCTCCATTGAGATCGACCACCTCGTCGATAGCTCTGCAGACTCATTACGATTAACATTAGACTCAATAGCGCCTCTAAAAAAGAAAAATGTCAAACATAGTAAATTAGCTCCGTGGTATAATTCCCAGACAAATGAGTTAAAACAATTATCAAGAAAACTAGAAAGGAAGTGGCGCTCCAGCAACAATGTTGAAAACCTCATAGACTGGAAGAATAGTGTTAAAGAATATAAAAAGGCTCTCCACAAAGCAAGAGCCGCCTACTATTCAAAACTAATAGAAGAGAATAAAAATAACCCCAGGTTTCTCTTCAGCACTGTAGCCAGGCTGACAGAGAGTCACACCTCCACCGAACCCAGTTCCTCCATCCCTAAATAGCAATATCTTTATGACCTTTTTTAATGATAAAATTCAAACTATTAGAAATAAAATCAACCATCTCCTGCCCTCAATTGGCACTAATACCCTCCCAACAACAGAGATCTCAGAAACGGCTGAGAATCCTACCCATTACTTAGACAGCTTCTCTCTGATCACCCGTGATCAGTTTACCAAATCAATCTCAGGTTCTAAACCAACAACCTGTATCTTAGATCCCATTCCTACCAAATTACTTAAAGAAATTCTGCCCCTAATTGATAGTTCGTTACTTAACATTATCAATCTGTCATTATCATCAGGTTATGTACCACAGTCTTTTTAAATAGCTGTCATCAAACCCCTACTCAAAAAACCCACCCTAGACCCAGAGGTTTTAGCCAATTACAGGCCAATATCTAATCTCCCCTTCATTTCTAAAATCTTAGAAAAAGTGGTAGCCAATCAGCTGTGTGAGTTTCTCCAGGAAAATAATATATATGAAGACTTTCAATCAGGGTTTAGAGCCAATCACAGCACAGAGACAGCCTTGGCAAAAGTCACTAATGACCTTTTAATAGCCTCAGATCAGGGACTTGTGTCTGTCCTCGTTCTGTTAGATCTCAGTGCAGCATTCGACACAATTGACCATCAAGTTCTATTACAAAGACTGAAACAGTTAATTAACATTAATGGAACCGCCCTTAACTGGTTTAAATCGTATTTTTCTGATCGCTCCCAATTCGTTCAAATTAATGATGAGTCATCTGTGCGCACCAAAGTTAATCATGGTGTTCCACAGGGCTCTGTGCTCGGCCCAATTTTATTCTCAATATATATGCTTCCACTAGGAAACATTATCAGGACACACTCGGTAAATTTCCACTGCTATGCGGATGACACCCAGTTATATATGTCAATAAAACCTGAACAAAGTAATCAATTAACTAAACTTCATCATGTCTCAAGGACATAAAAACCTGGATGACCCGCAATTTTCTCTTATTAAACTCAGACAAAACAGAGGTTATAATACTTGGCCCCAAACACCTTAGAGATGCATTATCTAATGATAAAGCTAAGCTAGACGACATTGCCCTTGCTTCCAATGAAACAGTCAGGAACTTGGGAGTGATCTTCGATCCTGATTTATCCTTTAATAGTCACTTAATAGACCGCTTTTTTCCACTTGCGTAATATTTAAAAAAATTAGACATGTCCTTTCACAAAAAGATGCAGAAAAACGAGTCCACGCCTTTGTTACATCGAGACTGGACTATTGTAATTCATTATTATCAGGCTCCAGCAGGAAGTCGTTAAAGACTCTACAGCTTGTCCAAAATGCTGCAGCACGTGTCCTAAAGACAACCAGGACCAGAGACCACATGTCCCCTGTGTTTGCATCGCTACACTGGCTTCCTGTTAAATCTAGAATAGAATTTAAAATTCTCCTCCTCACCTTCAAGGCCCTTAATAATATAGCGCCTTTATACCTTAAAGAGCTGTTAATACCTTATAAACCCACTAGAGCACTCCGCTCCCAGAATTCAAGCCTACTTGTCGTCCCTAAATTCTCTAAAAGTAGAGTAGGAGCCAGAGCTTTTAGCCATCAAGCCCCTCGGCTGTGGAATCATCTACCACTTTCAGTTCGGGAGGCAGGCACCATCTGTTCGTTTAAAAGTAGGCTCAAAACCTTCCTTTTTGATAAAGCTTATAGTTAGAGCTAATTAGTGCGCCAGAACGTTACTTGTTCTATTTTGTGACACATGACACGCGGAGCTTCTCTTTCCAGCTTCTCCTTCCTCTTCTCCATCCCTATCCCCCTTCCCCGGAATCCCTTTGCTTTATCACCCGCAGATCCAGGGCCTCTGTGGCCGCACCATGGATTACGGTTTGTGGATCGCGCACCGGGGGTCGCGGTGTTGGATCCAGTGTGGTGGATTCTGAGTCCTATGGGCTGATCGTGGTGCTGGTGGCGGACCCTGTGTCGCGTTGGCATTGGGCACGGGCGGTGGACCAGGACCGCAGTGGTGGCTTGTGATGGGTCCTCCTGGTGGGCGGCGGTGGACGGTGACTGAGGACTGGAGTGGCGTCTGGTCTGGATGGTGGATCGTGGTCTAGATGGTTGCTGAGCATGGACTGTGCTTCATCAATGCTGCTAGAGACTTTGATTATTGATGATGTTCTCCTGCACGTGGCATCTATTGCACTTCTGTCCGTCCTGGGAGAGGGATCCCTCACATGTGGCTCTCTCTGAGGTTTCTACGTATCTTTACCTGTTAAAGGGTTTTTTGTAGTTTTTCCTGACTCTTGCTGAGGGTTAAGGACAGAGGATGTCACACCCTGTTAAAGCCCTATGAGATGAATTGTAATTTGTGAATATGGGCTATACAAATAAAATTTGATTTGATTTGATTAATCCCTGTGATGCAAACTCATATGAAACAATGAAATTCAACAAAAGCAGACATGTGACTTTACTAATTGGTTATGCACTTCTAAAAACTTTTGACACATCTGCAAATGCATCGGCTTTTTGGATTTTGGCTCAATGACAAAAACAAAAAACTTCAACAGCAAAATCCCTAAGATTCACACGTATGACACCTGAGTGACGGAGCTCATGTCTGAAAAGGACTCGTGTCAGAATGAAGGAGGCAAAATCAAGATGGCGTCAAGTTGTAAGAATGTTTATTTCCTGTCATGAAGTTGATCGAGAGGAGGAGACAGAGATGATGGGAGGAGTCAGGTCTCACCTTCATGTCACAGAACAAACAAGAAATAAAGAAAAATAAACTGTTTTCATGGTGATAAGAGCTACCAAAAAAATGAGCAATGTTCAAACCCTCTTCAGAACATAAATAATAATAATAATAATACCCCCCCCCCCGTGTTACTCCTGTAGACCTGTACAGACACGAGTCGTCACGGAAACCACTGAAACCAGAACAAACCTCTACAGCCCCCATCTGCTCCACCTTCCAAATTAAAAGCCTGTTCAGGTCGACTCTACAACTGTGACCCGACTTTTATTTTGAAATCTATGGTGTGTATAGTGAGCAATGTGCAGGAGTGAATCCATTTGGCTCTTAGCTTATTAATAATCAATACGCATCAGATGGAGATTGGGGTTTTATACAGACTTCAAGAAACTTTCCTTTTTCTCCAAACTGTCACGAAGGCTCTGTGTGTGTCTGTCTGTGTGTCTGCTCCAGTTTGTTGTGTTATGTGTGTGACCAAATAGAATCTGGTGATAATGGTTTCTGGATGAAAACTCAAACAGCAGCTTAATGGTCCCAGTGCTGTGACACAGATCCTCCCACAGGCGACTTCGTTTTGTAACTCTTCTCATTTAGTTTATATTATCGTCTGATTTGTCGAATGAAAAACCACATGCTTCACTAAACCAGTCTTACAGTGAGAAGAACCAGTTCGACAGCAGGATCTACTGGTTCCTGGTGGATGTTGGCTTCTGCTACAGAATAAGGCTCATGTGCACCCGATGCTGTCAGCTGTCCTCTTCGTGTCGACTCAGTTTTCTTCCTTCCTTCTTGTTCAGCAACTTTTTGTGTTTTTTATAAGAAATGGTAGAAAGCTGTGACCCCAGTGAGAGAGGGGAGAGGAACCCAGTCCGGTTCTCCGTCCTGCTGGTTTGACCTCCACAACACGACCTCTCCTCTTCTGGTTGTTGCACAAGTTTCACGCAAAAATACAAAAATGTCAAATTTTCCAAAAGCAGAAGAAGCTGAGTTTTACGTCTGAGGGAAAGATCTCATCCTCAGATGTTTCTCTGTCGGGGGAGCAGACGAATGAGACGATCATCTGGACTCTATTCAGAATCTACATTCTACAACAAATCAATGTTAATTTGACACCACAGAGATGATCTGTCCACGACGAACACAGAGAGACACACAACCGGGACCACGGCTCACGTTAGTGTGAGAGTCGTGTCAGAGACTCGGGATCCAACAACAATAAAGAAAGAGGATTGACCCGTTGAGCGTCTTGTGCTCACAATCGCACAAAGACACGGAATGCTGACTTTCCAAAGCCAGAGTGAAACTGAGTGTGTGTTGGTTGTGTCTCTGGTTAACACTCAGTAACCCTCGGTGTGTTGTTGTTGTATGAAAGGACGATGGCTCGAATAACATCAGGAGCTGCTTCACTGTCGGTGTTTCGTTTCCTTCTGAGGTTTCGACACCCGAGCTCAGAGAAGCAGGAGGAAGAGGCCGAGTGGAAACTGGGTCAAGAGGAAGATCTCCCATGTTCACCTTGTGTTCAGCCCCGGGGGATTTTTGACAGTTAAAAGGCTGGGAGCAGTTTCCGGTGGATTCAGGAGGCGGCGGCCATGTCGGGACCTGCGTCACGATTGGCTGTCGGGTTTCCTCTCTCTGCTGCCAGGTGATCCAAGGTGAGCCAGGCAGTGACATCACTGCTCTAGGTCATCTGCGTGGGGGGGGGGGAGGACGGACACAGAAATACAGCATTATTAACATCACTTACAAAGGTGCCTCCTGTCTGCTGCACTCTCCCTCTCACAGTTTCCAATGGGGACTGGTTTTGCATAGTCAGCGGCTGTTTTGTATTTTCTGTGAATTTACATGGATGACTCCTGCTGCTGCCACCGGACAGAAATAACAACAAGTGACATCACTGCTGCTTTATGATCTCTTCATCATCTGTCAGGGGGCTAGCATTTTGAGAATTATTCATTTGCTGAAGATAAAACACACGATTAACAATGTTAGCGTGTTACTTTTCTCTAGTTATAGATTTTGATTTCATGTAGCTCCACACACAACATCATGTCCAGTCTCATGTCACATGATGGAGCTGTTCTCCAGGTGAGGTGTCCTCACAGAGAAGAACCTTCATCCTCTAAAGGTCAAGTTAGTTTCTGTGGGGCGATCCGATGAGTAGAGGGAGAAAGTCCCTGGTTCCACCATCGACCTGCCCCCCCCCCTCCCCCCTTCACTGAAGCAAAGACAACGAATCATTAAAACTAAATCACTCATATCTGTTTCCCCCTGAAGCTACCTCCTGAATTTAACTGAAGCATAATGAGCATCAAGATTCATCAAATATAACATTTCTTCCTTATCCTAAGATTTGGATCCTTATGTCTAGGATAAAATAGGATATAATAATAATTTTGACATGTGAGTGACTGATGAAACGTTTCATTGTTCATACTTTCTATTGGTTAATGAAATGCAGTGTAAGTGGAGCTGGATATCTCTTTTAAGAAAATGTTCAAAATAAGAGGTCATCTTATATTATTCATGTTGTCATTATTATAATTAATTTGAATTAATAATAATAAAAGTATTATTATAATTAATAATAATAATACCATTGTCGTTTAATATTAATAATGTCTTTATGAATATTGGTCTTGTGAGGATCAGACTGACCTCTGCACTCTTCCTCTGCATCTTGTGCAGGGAGCAGGACCCCTCCTCTTCCTCTCCCGCCCCGTCACGTTCCGACTCCCGCTCCCGTTTCCCTGTGATGCTGCCTCTGGTGGCTGGGAGGAGTACTGCAGGAGAGAGGAGCACGATCCACTGAGGTGAGTGTCGCTCTCTTGTGTCAACATTCATATCAACAACAGAAACACCTGGATTCTCTCTGGGAATCTTGATTCTAGAAATAATTTGAACTTCACCAACAAGTTAAACTGTAGTTTCTATTAAATGTTGAACCCTGGGCCGGGCAGAAGAAAGATGGCTGCCTCCTG
The DNA here is from genome assembly GCF_949316205.1 of Platichthys flesus. Lineage (NCBI taxonomy): Eukaryota > Metazoa > Chordata > Actinopteri > Pleuronectiformes > Pleuronectidae > Platichthys > Platichthys flesus. The sequence continues at coordinate 27,335,144 of NC_084951.1, read as the reverse complement.
TATGGCCTGTTCCTACCTGGGGGCTGAGGCACAGCGAACTCGTGGCCCTGTCGGCTGCTGGTGATGCTCCGGCTGGCGTCCGGCACCGAGTGCTGGAATCCTGCAAACCACCAAGGGCATCAGAGGGAGGCTTCATATGTCTGTGATACAAGTCCCTGTTGTTCACTAGGTGTGTGTGTGTGTATGTAATGTTGTGTTCTCTTATTATTTTTATATAGTAAAGGTAAGTTGTGTTCTCTTGTCCTGTGTTGATACTTTATTATTATTCGTTAGTGAGTCGTCCTCAAACTCTTCTTCAATATTCTGTCTCCTTTTATTGTTTATGCGCAGAGCTTTGTATAAACAGTCTGTGGTGCAAAGTGAACTTAGAAAACTTTGTGTTCCTCCGACCTGGTTAATAACGACTTTAACGTCAATGTTCCAGCAACATATTCAACAAACTCAGTGAAAAGTATGAAGTTAGACATCAGGTGATGAGCTACCATGCTGCTGCTGCTCCTTCGGTTCTTTACTGTCAAAGTTGAGGAAGATGCTTCTGCTGCTGTGACCCGACGACACAGAGCTCCCTGAGCCTCCAAGCACTGGAAGAAGAAGAAGAAGAAGAAGAAGAAGAAGAAGAAGAAGAAGAAGAAGAAGAAGACGACAAAGTGAAACCATCTCTTTCATGACGTGAAGACAGAAACATCTCTGAATCTTCATTTGTAGAGAATCGACTTACCTGGCTGCTGCTCTCCAGGAGAGAAGCTCATCATTCCCCCGCTCGCCGACGGCACGGAGGCCAGGAGGCCTGAGGACACAAACCAGGAAACAGACATGTTTCTACATCTGGACAAGAGACAACATTCATCTTGGAGACAGATTTCCACTCCTCAGATTACAAAAAGGACACATGTATAAAATGTTCCCCCATCAACCGGGACATCATTCAAACAAAGGAATTTTACAATCTGCTGCTTCTAAAAGAATGTCCACGTCAGCTGAGACGTTTGTTAGACCGGCTCGATGATGGTAAAAATCATAATTACCATTATTTTGGTTGATATTTTAATAACAATTATTTAACCCGATTACGCATTGTGTGTGTGTGTGTGTGTATTTGTTTATCGATGATGTCGATGGCATCGCTGCAGAACAACAGACAGAACCACTCCGGCCCGGGCGTCAGAACACAAACCAGGATCTACTGGTTTCATAATGGTGGAAACATGTCTCTCCATCTCTTACCCAGTCCCCTGTATCGGCTGAGTTGTTGGTAGATCTGCTTCATCCTCTCGATGTTGAGTCTGCTGGCCTCTGCGTGATGCACCATGGGCTTCGGGTAATGGAGGCCGATGATGCACTTGGCGGCCGCCTGCACAGCCTCCGGGGCGTTCCACGGGTCGTAGATGAACTTAGCAGGGAAACCTCGGAGGACAGGGAGGTATCGCCTGGAAGCACAGGGAGACGTTAGAGACACCGGCTGGTGTCCACAGGACGAGGACGGTCACACACTGAGCTGGGAGCAAATCAGGGACAGGAGTGATGCAGGGACACTTAATAATGTCCCTCAAAAACTTACAGTAGATATTGATATAAAAAACAAGGACACTTTGAGGTCAGTTAGCGTCGTGGTAGAAACACCAGAGGTTTCAGAGTCAGAGCAGCGACACGTAGACAGAGTGTGACCTCCACGAGAAGATGCTGCAGAGATCACAGAACCAGTCCGACCTGCTGACCTTTCAGTCAAGGCTTCTGTGTTTCCCCTCGGGCTGTCGTGGATTCAAGGGGCGTTGCAGGAGAGGTACCCACCTGATGAAGTCCCCGTTGGGGTCGGTGCGCCGGCCGAAGCCCACGGGGCAGTAGCAGTGGAAGAACTGCTGGAAGAAGGAGCTGCAGGAGAGCCACATCCAGCTGCCTGCGTTCACGCTCCAGTCCGCATCCAGGAGCAGCTCCTCAAAGACCTGCAGAGGAATCACATCATCCAGAGGTTTGTCAGAGCCAGAGTAGAGAAGACACTCTGCTGGTCCCCTGAACATGTCCACCTGCAGCCTCACCTTCATCCCCTCCTCCCAGCTGATCCACAGGTCTCCCCGGGTGAGGAAGCAGGCCACCGCGTGCCGGGCCAGGTGGTGGATCCAGCCCTCCTGCCTCAGCTGGGTCATGATGGCGTCGATCCAGGGGAAACCCGTCTTGGCCTCGGCCCACTTGGCGAGAGCCTCCGGGTTCTTGTCCCAGGGGATGCGGACGCAGATGGGGTTTCCCTCCATCTTGTCGAAGCGGGGGTTGTTGGTCGCCGTGGTGTAGAAGAACTCACGCCACAGCAACTGACCGTACAGGGAGAGCGGGGGGGAGCTGTTCTTCTTCACCTGGACACAGGAGTCAGATCATCAGGAACAAGGTTGACTGAAGAGGGACTCAAGGAAAATCCAGTTGGATACCAGGAGGGTTTGTAAGAATATGGAATGCTCTGTATTTGTCTCTGTATTAATCTTTCAACATGAATTATAAACTATGAATCCACACGTTGAACCAGTGCAGCCGCTGCTGGTGGAGCTGGGAGCTGACCTTTCGGTAGAGGTCGGTGAGCTTGAAGTAGAAGAGGCGACAGGAGAGGCAGCCGAAGCGCAGGTAGGGGCTGAGGCCCGTGGGGCTGGCCAGCAGCGAGTTGGCGTTCATCCTGGGGCGCTCGAAGTTCGCCACCCACGCCTGAGAGGGGGGAGAGCAGGGGAGGAAGAAGAGGGAGAGACCACAGAGGGATGAAGAACAAGGGGGGAGAGCAGGGGAGGAAGAAGAGGGAGAGACCACAGAGGGATGAAGAACAAGGGGAGAGAGTGCGGGAGGAAGAAGAGGGAGAGACCACAGAGTGATGAAGAACAAGGGGGGAGAGCAGGGGAGGAAGAAGAGGGAGAGACCACAGAGTGATGAAGACAAAGGGGAGAGAGCATGGGAGGAAGAAGAGGGAGAGACCACAGAGTGATGAAGAACAAGGGGAGAGAGTGCGGGAGGAAGAAGAGGGAGAGACCACAGAGTGATGAAGAACAAGGGGAGAGAGCAGGGGAGGAAGAAGAGGGAGAGACCACAGAGTGATGAAGAACAAGGGGAGAGAGCACGGGAGGAAGAAGAGGGAGACCACAGAGGGATGAAGAACAAGGGGAGAGAGCAGGGGAGGAAGAAGAGGGAGAGACCACAGAGTGATGAAGAACAAGGGGAGAGGGCACAGGAGGAAGAAGAGGGAGAGACCACAGAGTGATGAAGAACAAGTGGAGAGAGCAGGGGAGGAAGAAGAGGGAGAGACCACAGAGTGATGAAGAACAAGGGGAGAGAGTGCGGGAGGAAGAAGAGGGAGAGACCACAGAGTGATGAAGAACAAGTGGAGAGAGCAGGGGAGGAAGAAGAGGGAGACCACAGAGGGATGAAGAACAAGGGGAGAGAGCAGGGGAGGAAGAAGAGGGAGACCACAGAGGGATGAAGAACAAGGGGAGAGAGCAGGGGAGGAAGCAGAGGGAGACCACAGAGGGATGAAGAACAGTTCAGTCCTTTTAAAAGAAAGTGACGAAGATATATCTCAATACTAGAATCCATCTGGTTAGCTTCTGAGGATATAATCATATTAATGTTAATATTAATGATCTCAAGGCTCTTGGCATGTGAAGGTGCTGCCCTTCAAATCATAGAGAAACCAGCAGTTTATTATTAATGTATTATTATTTTATCCTTTTGCTTATTTCTGTGCTATTCTAATATATAATGAAAGCTTGCAGCTTCTGAGCTCCAGCTGATAGAACAACACGTGTTCGACTTTCAGCCGTGTGGATCAACACTTGCAGTACTTACTTTCCTCTCCAGGTGGCGCTCGATCCGGGTCAGAGCCTCGGTCTCTCCTCCGGGCCACACAGCCGGCGGCAGGTCCTCCACGTCGAAGCCTGAAACCATCGATCACAGAGAGAGATTGATTCACAGCTTCATTTCATCCTGTGACTCATGTGTTCACCTGCTTCTATGTGTGCTGTGTAAACCTGTCTTCAGTGCTGTATGAACAAAGTGTGTTATAGTTCATCATCATCTGTCGGTGTGTGTTGTCTCTGGAGTCAGGGAACCAGACGTCTGGCCCGACCGAGCCGGGTCTGATGTTCCCGAGCTCGTGTTCCGACAGCTCGTGAGGATCGAACCTTCCAGAGAGAAACCACACATCTGCTCTGACGGACTTAGAAACATTAAACAGCTGCTCAGGGAAACTAGTGTCTCAGGTGTGAGATGGCTCCAGAGCAGGAGAGAGAGAGGGAGGACGAGGTGGAACCAGGAACCTGGGGAGAAGCTCAGTGATCCAATCACGAGGGTTTAGAGGAGAGCTGCCTTCAAATCGAGTTCAGGAGCAAGTGACCCGTGTTTATTAGAGAGAGGATTTACATTCTGTTCAGAGTCTTACTCAGAAAGTTAATACTTAGTTTAAGTATTAACGTATTGGTCGGAGATAATTCAATATTCATGACAGCAGTCATTTTGGAAGCAGCTCCCACAGTGTTGCATTCTGGGTTGTTATTCAGCTCAGCACTTGGTCTGTGTCTGGGTTTCTCACCGAGCTCCTCCAGCGACGGGACCCCGTACTGGTCTCCGTGGTGGTCGGAGACGGGGGTGACGCAGCCGGCCATCAGCGCGTGGGACAGAGTCTCTGAAGGCATCTCAGGAGGATCCAGCCGACTGATCAGGGTCTGGAACCGCTTGTAGGTGAGAGGAGGCTGCCCGCCGTTCAGCTCGATGATCCTGGGGAGGAGGCAGAACTCGGTCAGGGGTTCCTCACCCTTTAATCTAACGTCTGATTCACTGACGTCACAAGTCAACAAGTAATATTCAAATGTGTCTCACTGAAGGTGTGAAGGAGTTTAACTCAACACTTTTAATTAAGTTATTAATTGGGTTTAAAAAGATAAACTTCTCACTGAAATCACTTTCTTTAGGCCCTGAAAGATGTTTTATATAGCTAAGATGATATGTAACATCTAACTCATCACATTAAGAGCTGTGAACATCATTCAGAATCAGGAAGTTCTAGTTGTCCTCACTTGTCCAGGTCGTAGAGGGTGTGTGATATCTTCACGTTGACCTCCACCCCCGCCTCCATGGCCAACTTCTGGATAGCAGCGTCTCTCTCCTTCCCAAAAGGCTCCGAGTCGTACTCGAAGGTCAGACGAGAGATCTTCCACTCCTGAGACCAGACAACGAGGACGAGATGTTCTCATGTTCTCATGTTCTCATGTTCTCATATTCTCACGTTCTCATGTACAATGATACCAAGCAGATCTTTGGGTTCAAACGAGAGCATGAAGGACGCTGACCTTGAAGAGTCGAGGGAACACATTGGCTGGTTGACCCCGGATGACAAACAGGCGGGAGTTGAGCTTTCGAAGGTTGGCGTCCAGATCTTCCAAACACTGGAGGAGGAACCTGAGGAGACGAGAAGGAGGCGGAGAGGAGAAGTGAGATTTCACTCCAGAGTCGGGAAACAAACACTGAGACAGAAGAAGGCAAATCAGAGGAGATGAGCTTGGTCCTCAACACCGGAGAGGAGGTGGTGTTCCAGCAGCCAGCAGGAGCTTCACTGAGAAGCAACTGATCAACCATCAGGGAAACATCCACCACCTCCTACCCCAGGAACAGACACGTGGTCCAGTCCAGGAACCACAAAACCACCTGATCTACATCTGGACCTCCTTTCTTCAGTTGATCTGCTGATCTGACGTCTGTAGTTTCATCCTCTGAACCAACAACTTGTCTTTTAGACTCTGTCCCAGCTGGACTGTTTAAAGAAGTTCTTATATATCATCATATTGAATCAGATTCATATTGAATCAGTTTCATATTGAATCAGTTTCATATTGAATCAGATTAATATGTCTTTGTCAACCAGCAGCTTTTAAAGCAGCTGTAACTAAACCTCAGCTTCTGGATCCAGAGGTTTGAACTGTTGGTTTCTCTAGAATCTTCAAGGTCTCGACCTTCCACTTAAAAAGTCTTGAGATAATGTTTATTATGATTTTGGGTCATACAAATTTCCTTCTCACGTGCACGCGGGTGGGCGGAGCCGAGCAGGTCCCTCCCACTTGAGGCCTGTGACTTCTTGAGGTTGATCCAGACCGAGCTGTGAAACCTCTTCAGCAGTTTCCACTCCCGACTTCATTTGATGAATTATTTCTCAGTTCAAGATCAGTTGTCAATTTTCGAATGGAAATTTACAAATAGAATTTTGATAAGAAAAAAACTCTTGCACCCGAGTTTCCACACGCAGCAGCTCAGCATGCACCGACTCGCAATCACGCAATCACGCAAATGCGTAATGCGTAATGAGTCATGCGTCATGCTTGCGTGTACATGTGAGTGTGCAGGTCCGTCAGTGCTGAGATTGTCGTCATGTGCATGAGTGTGTTTCCACCTTGAGGATGAACATACATCTCACATTTTCCACCACATGAAAAAACCTCTGACCTTTGATATTGGATTTTACAAAACAAGGAAGGAATTGGTTCAGGAAGAATAAAGGCTACAAAGCAAAGAGGCCATCGGAGCACGACTTGTCACATCTCTATTATTTAACACGTGTCATGTATGATAAAGCCGTGTTACATTCAGCCGGGGGGGAACTTTCTGACATGGCTTATGTATGTACAAAGTGAACTGAACTCCCACAATGCAGCAGTGAGACCCTAGATTGATTTAATTGGATAAGTTAAAGGATCAACTTTAAAAAATAAAAGTAAAGCCTGTTGCTTTTAAATCTTGAGTCTAATTTTCTTCCAGTGGATACTGGAGCTAAACCAGTGAGTCCAGGCTGATGGGTTCCCTGTGGTGCAGATCCACGAGGGTCACAGGAAGCCCTGAGTGATACTATCATAGCTGAGAGGCAGTGACGGCTCAGTGAAGATGTGAGTCAGAGACACAGGAGGTTTAATGCATGAGAGACCGTTCACTGACCAGCGTCTCTGTGACAATAACAACTTCACTTCATTATCTTTCCTTTGACACGATTAGAATTAGACCTGGATCGTCTTAATCCCAGAACCACAGACCTGGGAGACATTTCCAGTCCAAGTTTCAGGTAAAAATAACGTTGCTAATTGGATGAGTGTTAGTGTGGTGGCTATTAAAGCTGAAGACACGGGACAGACACTCAAACTTTCTGAATCCTCTTTGAACGTGTGACATGAAAATATCACCATAGTTTGTTGTGGCAGAATGAGACACAGTGTGAAATCTACTGCGTCAGGAGGTCTTCCAGTAATCTGAAGGTCAGTGGTTCGATTCCGGCTCCTCCAGTCTGTTTGCCACTCTGAAGCAGCCCCCCCCCCCCCCCCAAGGGTGGCACACAATGTTTCCACACAGTAAGAAGCTGGAGTGTTCTGTGTCTGTGTGGCTCAGGATATTCCAAAGACTAAAACCATTATCTATCTAAAAAAGGGGTTAACTGGAAATAATTCATCTTTATTTTACCTTTAATTTGTCCAAAATGAAATATTGACTTGTTTAATAAAGTGTCAACAAACCTCCTGATCCTCCTCCCGCAGAGCCCTAACATGTTATCAGTGAAACCACCGTGAAGTCATGAAGAAGAAACGACAAAGTGCATCTGCTTCACCAGTGACCTACAAATGAGGTTTAAACAGATGTGTGTCACTGATGTGTGTTTCCTGTCTGCACAGCGCCGGCCCGGCCATTTATAGTCTCACAGTCAGCTGGACATCACAGAGTCACCGGCTTCCCTGACATACAGTAACACAACTAAACACTAAAGAGCTCAACACACTGCTGCACTCACACGTACACACATTTAATCCCCCCCCCCCCCCCCCCCCCCCCCCCCCGAAGCCCGAAGTCTACCTGCGCCTGACCTCGATCGTAGGGATTAAATGAGTCCTGTGGCAGAAAACAGGAGAAATGCTGCCCTCATGCTGTGAGTCGAAGAACTGCAGCTCTGCTCCTGTTACTGATATTTAATATTGAGAGCTGGACAAACTTTAACAAAGCTTTTTAATCTACGACAAATCCCTCAATGAGGATTTGTGCAGGAGCAAAACTATTTGATATTTGAGAAAAATGAAAAAAGAACATTTCGTTTTTCTAGATCCTGATGATCAGATTGTGGGTTTATCTATATCATCTTATTTCTAATAACAACGACCAGCTGAACCAAGAGAGTGCAACTCTTATTTTTTATATATTATTTAAGAAATTACAGATAATAAACTTGAAAGAAGTCCTAATTAAATTGTGCGATTCTTAAATCTGTACCTGACGACAGTAGAAGCTCCTGAGCAGGACAGACAGACAGGTCCTCTTACCTCCACCTGTTGACGCCCACGTTGGAGGAGCCGGCGAACCACGGGTCCAGGAAGTAGACGCAGCGCAGCGTGCCCGCCCCCCCCACCGCCTCCTGCAGCGCGGGGTTGTCATGGAGGCGAAGGCCCTTGCGGAACCAGTGGATGGAGTTTGACATTTTATTCTGAAAGAGACGCATGACAGAGAGGATGAGGGGAAATAAAACTCATGTGGACCGACAGGAAGTCACTGGAGCTCAGCAGTGTGGGCGGAGCCAGGAAGAAGAAGATGTGAAACACCATCATTACATCATTATATTATGACATCACATCTCAGCACTGACAGCTTGAGGAGCCTGACGAGTTGAATCAAACTGGATTTTCTGCGTCAGTAGCACAGACGGCAGACAGGAAGCAATGAGGGATTCAGGGGAGGGGCCAATAGAGTTTTCACACAATGCTTCCTGTCTCTGGACAGGAGGAGCGACCAATCAGAAGCCAGGGATTCACAGCTGGGAGCCCCTGATTAAGGGCCCCGGCAGGACTCCAGGTGAACGCTGATGAAGCAGCTCTGAAAGCTCCACCCGGGGATTCCTCTGGTCTGCACCTGGGCCCCGAGGCTGAGGTCACCTGGGCCCTGAGCCTGAGGTCACCTGGGCCCTGAGCCTGAGGTCACCTGGGGCCCCGAGGCTGAGGTCACCTGGGCCCTGAGCCTGAGGTCACCTGGGCCCTGAGCCTGAGGTCACCTGGACCCTGAGCCTGAGGTCACCTGGACCCTGAGCCTGAGGTCACCTGGGCCCTGAGCCTGAGGTCAACTGGGCCCTGAGGCTGAGGTCACCTGGGGCCCCAGGGAGATGAGGACCAGCTCTGAGTAACGGATCCGGAGACACCTCCTTAGAGGCCTCGGCTGCCGAGTCAGAGTCCCAGCTGGAGTCTCCAACTCGAACAACAAGCTCCAGATATCAGGCTCTCCTCTTCCTGAGCGTGATAAGATCAAACACCCCAGAGGAGACGATGGAGAACCTGGATCATGAGCTGATGCAGCTGGACTCCATCACTGAGACCTGCTGGTGTGGGAGCAGTGAGATGATGATGAGGAGGATGATGATGATGAGGAGGAGGAGGAGGTGAAGATGGAAGCTTTTAGATAAACTGACTTTAAATGTCCCATTGTAATGAAGACAACATCCGACATGAATACATGAAACCAGTTTTATCTCATGAGCAGTAAACATATGGAGTCTTCACTACAGGAGACGTGAACACATGATCTGCTGGAGCCTCCAGTCAGAGGGTCAGCTCCCACTGAGGATGGCTCCTTCTCCAGAGGGACATCAGGTCACAGCCTCTGGTCTGCATGAAGCGGAGAACATGAAGCCACCTCCCAGTGAAGACCCAGAGAGCCCAGCTGATCAGGACGAGGCAGTCAAACCTGAACATCTGTCACTCGAACCTGAACATCTGTCACTCGAACCTGAACATCTGTCACTCAAACCTGAACATCTGTCACTCAAACCTGAACATCTGTCACTCAAACCTGAACATCTGTCACTCAAACCTGAACATCTGTCACTCGAACCTGAACATCTGTCACTCAAACCTGAACATCTGTCACTCGAACCTGAACATCTGTCACTCGAACCTGAACAGTCCTGGACCTTCACCGGAAGCGACCATTAGAATCTGGGTCAGTGGAGCGACGCTTATGTAAGCTCGCTGTCCGGAGCCGAGGAGCCGGGGAGCCGCTGCTCCTCCGGGTCCGAGTGACGCTTCTCACCTGGAGCTGCCTCCCGGTGCTGGGTCTATGTCCGGCCCAGAGACAGACGCAGTTCCCGGCTGTGTGCAGGGCAGCAGGTCGGTGACGAGCCGCAGGTTCTGAGTCTCCGGCTGCAGCGCCACTAAGTTTCATAAGAGTCTGGATCAGTGCGCATGCGCCACAGGATTGTGCTACTTTCATGACGCGTTCACAGACCTGTGGAAGAAATGCGATAATTAATGAATTAATATGACTTCACACAAAATCTATATATATTTATCTGACGAATACATTTCTGCATGAATTAACTAACTGATGCACACACACTGTCTCTCTCAGGGTCGAATACCATGCAAATATATTTCAACATCTGATTTTAGTGATTACATTTGACGTTTTCTCTTTATTATTATTATTATTAAAAGAACTATTATTTGTTATAGTTTATTATTTATAGTCTTAGTCTCGAACATGACTTTGAGTTCTTTTACGTGTTCTGTCTTGCAGTTTGAGAGAGATGCTCAGAGCAGAGACGGACACGATGCTTCTTCATGGACAGGGACATTTCACACATGTGTCCTGTCAATCTACCAATTATAGACTAAAGACATTCACACTGGGAACAGACTTCTCTTCTGGTCTGACACCAGTCCCATCGTACTTCACAGAGTGGGTTAGGGTCAGGTTTAGAAACCCACAAAACTAAACCTGGCAAAAGGAGAAATGATAAGCAGCCTCCTTCTTAGTGTTTCATCAATGAGTTTAACATTGTGTTCATGTCCCTACAAATACAATAGTATGAGTTCTGCCTGTTGCGTCCTTTCTAAATTAATAATTTATATATTGACTATATGCTTACACCTATGTATTTTGATTGTACTGTGTGCATCTTGTGTATGTGTTTAAATACAGGTTGCAATTAAAGGAGACAAAGCTTCTGTTTTCCCTCAGAACTTGAACGCAGCAGTCGTCTCTAGTGGAACGTGAACTGTGTCGTATTTCCAGTCCTGCTCTCCTATTGGTCAGTCTGGGTCAGTTGTGCGATGCCGGGTCACGTTGAACAGGCGTGGACACCCGGAAGTGGATTCAGACTCACCTGAGCTCAGATCAAAGACAGGAGACAGGAGGAGGAACGGATTCAACTTGACTTTGATGATGACATCACAGCCCCTCTAGATTTCTACCACAAACACTCAGATGTGTCATCACAAGATCAAAATCTGAAAGATTTACCTATACTCCTAATTTGAATTATAAATAATAATAATAATAACTTTATTTGTATAACGTGTGTCTTCAATCAGCCCCCCCACCCTGGGGACCTCCTGCATGATACGGTAGGTCCTTCTCTTATCTGCTGTCCCTCAGAAACTCCTTCAGAAAGTTCTGTTAGTTTAGAACTCTGCAGCTGGCTTCACTTCATCCACATCGACCTTCTGTGTGGACTGGGGGGGGGGGTATACCAAAGCAAAACAGACAGAGACACAAAGAGGTTGAAAACCAGAAGAGGAGAGTAAAGCACGGAGACACAATTCAAACGAGTGGACACTGAAGTTCCTTTAATATTTGTAAGATGATTTAATTTAGAACAACAGAAGCATCTTGCTTCTTTCATCTCCTCTTTAACTTTCCCACTTGAAATGTATTCACAGATCAGAGGTGTTTGACATGTGTGAGCTCCAGGGCACATGAACATCCATGTGGTAACAGCACACACACACACACACACACAGACACACACAAGCCCCTGGTTTTCAGCATGGACACACCATGTGTCTGATTGACTCATTCAACTGGAGGAGGCGACGTGTCGGCTGAGCTGATCTCACTCCGCACCTCGTTCTCACACTGAGAGGTTTCCCTTTAATAACCCCACACACACACACACACACACACACACACACACACACACACACACACACCTTCCCTCTGCTCCATTTTTCCTATGGCCCCCATTCCTCCTCTCTCCATCACTCAATCCATGACTCTTAGTTGAGGCTCTAACTGTACATTGTTCTAATCATAAGGTTTTAATTAAGGTAATTGTGAAGTAGTTTATCATTATGCTCCTATGCAGTCCAATTAACTGGATATGTAATGAGGGTGAAAGCTCAAGTATAAGAAGAGGTTGTGAGTTTACAGTTCATCTCAGATCTATGGAGGTTTCTACCTCGTCATGTTTATGGTTCTTTCTGCAGATGACACATTATGAATGAAATGGAATTTAATCATCACTGTGTAAAACTGTGATTTAATGAAAACACATCATTTATAATAACAGTGACTCTTTGGACTCAATAGTGAAATAAAAACTTTCTTCTTTTCTGCAGATTCAACATCAAACTTTGAAATGCTTCTTGCATCTGAAGGCCTTCATTGTCCCCTCCTCCTCCTCTTCCTCCTCCTCCATCCTGTGGGCTCAGCTGACGTGGAGGATGCAGCGGAGGAGCAGGTGGAGGTCGTCACCGACAGCTCCCCCTGCAGCGCCACCTGTGGCCTGGGGTTCAAAACCCAAACCCTGTGTTTGCTGAGAGACGACCAGAGAGCGACGGAGGAGGAGCCAGGAAGTAAAGATGGGACGGAGGTACCTCAGAGACACAGGAGATGAAGGCAGCAGATGAGAAGAGCCCACAGTGTGGTCACCCTCATGATGTGTGTGCTCACCAGGTGTCCGAGGAGTGTCGAGTGCACAAGGTGACGTGTCAGGAGTTGTGGCAGTGTGGCCTCCGGACGCTGACTGTGACCTCAGGACAGAGGCTGGAGGTCGACTGCCTGGGAGACGTGATGAAGGCCATGGGGTCGGTCTCATGGAGGTGAGAGAGGAGGAGAGAGTCCAGCTCAGGACCGGATCACACAACACACAAATACACAAAGATAAAGATCACAACCAACCGAGTGCCTGGCTTTCATTGTTGCTTATCTAGTTAGAAGTGAAAGAGAAATACTTAATATTCCTATTTGGAACCAAGATTTGATCAATTCAGTGGATTACAATTGTGAAGGTGTTTCCTTGAGGACACACACACACACACACACACACACACACACACACACACACATCTCTATATGTGATAATAACAGTTAGTAAAGGGAGAGTGTTTTCAGGGTGTCGTGGCGTTTCGCTCGAGGAATCATCTCCTCTGACGACTCTCTGTTTGCTCGCTGGAAACCTCGTCAGCTGCACCGGCTGATTCTGGACCCGGTCCGAGAGGAGGACGCAGGTAACACACCTGTGCACACACACAGACACACACATGTTGTCACAGGAACCAGAGTCAGACCCAGTGACAGAACCCAAACACAACTCCATTCTGGGTCAGAAGTCAAAGTGGATGTAAAAAAATATTTTGTGTCTGTTTAATTAAACTGTAAAATGATCTGATTCTGTCTGTGAGTGAAATATTGATCAAATATTAACTTCTTCTTTTAAAACTGGTCCAAACTATGTGATGTGGATTAACAGACACACATTAATACACAAACACAAACCACAGCTGCTCACAATCACAGACAGGACAATACAAAGACCAAGTAAGTTAAGAGACAAAGAAATAAGAAGTTATATTTCCTGCTACAGTGAAATGTTACTGAAGAAAAGAAGTAAACATGCACCATAAGCATGAAGAAATATAACAAATAGAAAGCATTTGTGTATATATGTATATATATATACATATGTATAAATACTGTGTAGCCAGATTAAAAATGATGAACAGACTTTACACATACTTCCAGGAACGTACCTCTGTGAGGTGCAGGACGGCAGCTTCCGCAGAGTGAAGAGGGTTTACTGGGGCGTCCGGGTTCTACCTGCTGGGATCCTGGATCTGGATAACTGAGGAGCTGAGGCCCAGTGAGGCTCAACTGGAAACCTCGAATACTGATGATTCATTGTCTATTACAGTAACTGTTTGTTCTAAGGCCAGAATATTGATAGTGTGTTCTTGTATGTTTGTGTGTGTCCATCACAGATTGTTTTTCTTGGATTTACAAATGAAATGAAAATTTAAAAAACAGCCTTTGTAATGTATAATTGACTGAAGGATCTTTTTATTTTATTTACTCAGCCGTCAGTGGACCTCACTTCAACCTTTGACAAGTTGGAAAGTTAATGTCAAACCTTCAAACTTCCACTGGTATCACTCACTGCTCATTGGTCCGGATTCTATATCAGACGAGAGAATTTAGAAAACAAGTAGAAAACAAATTGTTGGTTCATGAACGTCTGTTTGTAACTTTAGTCAGTGACCTGATACGAGTCTGAACTGCACTGACTGTTAGAGGAACATGGCTCTGCAGTATTTATAGTTTTTATACAGGTTTTTGTTCCAGGTTGAGTTTAACGTCTGAAACTGAAGCACAAGTTGTTTTCACAGATGTTTTATTGGAGTCACAGCAGCAGCACGACACAGGACCACACTCACAACCTCATGTTATTAATATTCACCACAATTCAACAGAACACAAAATAAATTAAAAGTTCACATTTATCATATTTCAGTGCACGTCATCAGTTTAAGTCAAGAAACAAAGTTCCTGTTGAAAAGTAAGAAAACCATGAGGATTATTCAGTTCTTCAATAAATAAATAAAATAAATCTGAATGTCACGAGTTCGTCCCTTTGACCTAAACTTAGCGGAATGTAATGGAGATTATCGATGGATCATTTGTTCTGATCGTGTTTCCCTTCATTCAATAACTACGTTTCACTGGTTCACTCACAGACACAATGTAAACACACACAAACGACGGTAGTCTCGTCAATAAATAGCATTTCATAATACTTTTCACTTCTATAAGTTATTTATGACCCACTATGTACAGTTGTTTCCCTTTTCATGTCGGACGTATTGATCCAGGGAGGTCTGAGACCTCGTGGTCAAGTTTCTCTGGAGGATAAACACTCGGCCATGTTTGGAAATGTTCCACTGCTCTGGAGAGATTTACAGAATCAACACAGAACTCATTCAGGAGGACGAGAGATTTTTAACATGTTTCTGATTTGATTCAAACATTTGAAGTTTCACAGCAGCTCCTCAGAGAGAAATCACTAAATCACTAACTGCTCAACAAACTGAATATTGGTTTAGTTCAGTCGGCGGCTCAGAGGTTTCCTCCAGGTTTTTATCTTCCAGAGAAACTCGAACACCAACCACCTGGAAACTGGAATCTTCAGTCTCAGGACACACATTTTAAAACATGTTGTATGATGAGTAAACTCTTATTCTGACAACTTCACTAGATGCTGTGTAATGCCCAACTACAGGGGGGGGGAGAGGAATGTAAAGGGAGGGAGAGGAAGCATTGCAGTGAGGGGGGTGGGGGACAGGAAGGAGGACGGACGTCACTCTGTCTGGGGGACGGAGATGGCCGGGCCCTTGGGGTCATCGAAGCGGTCCATCGTGTGGAGCTGCATGATCATGTGCAGCCCATAGGTGAGGACCAGGACCATGAGCAGACTGGTCAACAGGCCCATCCAGATGCCAGCAGAGAAGAAGCCGGCGCAGTCGCTGGCGTACGAGAACTCACCGCCCGACACGTTGAAGCCTTGAATCTGTGGAGGACAGAAAGTTTCTCTTTACTCCAACTCATCCTTCAACCGGACATCTTATAGCGTGACGACAGAAATATAACATAGTAGGAGATCTTACCTGGAGATCTTCAAAAGAGACCCTCCACTGATTGGCCGGATCTTTGGACGAGTGCGGGACGAGCAGCGGCCACCGGAAGCTGGTGACGGACTCGCAGCGGAACGAGAACTCTGCCGGGGCGTAGACGCTCCGGCTGCCGTTGAACCTGGCTCTGGTTCCATCGTACTCCAGCTCCACGGCGTCCAGCGTGAACCAGCGGCGAGCAGACACCTTGTACAGACGCTGGCTCATAGCGAAGCTGCACACAGAGACACACACACAGACACACACACATACGTAGTGATTCAAGTTTTGTGGAGGAGCCTTCACATTATATATCATTAGTTTTGAATTAAAGACTCACATCAGTTTGAAGCTGCTGTGGCCGAGGACGTTTTCATAACTAAGAACCAACCTGACGAAGAGAAAATGAAAACAAGTCAGATAACATCCACTTTTTATGACAAACATCTTAATTAGTTATTAATCTGCTAATCATTTTCTTAATTCAAGTTCTACATGAATGTTTTCTATATGTTTATAATAAAGTTTATGTTCAAACAGTAAAATATCAAAATTAAATACATTTCTTTGTCGTAAGGATTTGATAACGACATCTCAGGAATCATGAACAATTTGTCAACATATTTATAAATAAACATATCTGCAGATTGATCCATATTGGAAATGTTTTACTCCTTAACAACATAGATTGAAGAAAACCTCGATCAGGACAGATCTGGTTTAAGTTGAAAGGTTTTACTTTGCTCTGGATTTGTCGCAGCTGGAGCCGTGGAGCTTTGGGCTGACTCCCTCTCCGAAGGTGGACGGGGTCAGGTCGTGATCCTCCCAGCGGCCGCTCCGCAGGATGCTCACCGAGAGGCCTTTGGCCCACAGGAGGATACAGGTGTCCTCCCCCTCCTGAGGAGGAGACCGAGGGAGGAGGTCAGAGGGAAACAAACACTCATTCACAGATCGACTCTTCGTTGGCTTCAGCCTGTTCTCCAGACTTAGAAAAAACCCAAGATGGAATCAAACACCGTAAAAAGATGTAACCAAGACACTCCACCTTAAACTCCACCGGACCATAGGTCTCCGCCTTCTCCTTGATCTTCCGCTGCCTCTCCCTCTCTCTCTCCCTCTCCCTGTGTCCTCCTCTGGCCTGCAGCAGTGAGCGGCCTCCCCCCACACCGGCCTCCACGGAGAGGGACGCTGCCTCCTGCCCAGACGTCAAATACCAGAACATGAATAATAACTACAAACCTTATTGATACAGAAAGTTTCAAAAACACTGTTACAAGAGGCTTCTCAAGATAAAAAGGAAGAATTCAGGTTAAACAACAGGAAACAGACAAATCAGCTCATCACAAAAACATCAGAGATGTAATGGTTCAAATGTTTCTCTTCACTGACCCGGGAGGGGCGCAGGGCTGTGTAAATGGCCGTGTATGGAACCGACTGGGTCTTCATGACGCTCAACACTTGACCAATCACCTCGTCTGAAAGACAACACATGCACCAGCAGCCAATCAGGAAAGAGATGGAAAAACAAAGAGGGGTTTTCTTTAGAAGACAGTGATAAAAATTCAAAGATTTAAATATATTAATGAACAACAAACTCAATGTTGGAGCTAAGAATGAAATCAGTTAGAACCAAACCAGTCTGCTGAGGCAGAGTAATGGTTTTAATGGTTTACGAGACTCACCATTTCCACTGAGAATTTCTTTAGCAGACATCAGATCAGCCCTGAGAGAAAGTCAGATGAGAAAACTGTGAGACACAATCTTCACAAAGGTTTTTAATATGTCAGTTAAATAATAAAATAACCATTCTAAGTGAATAATAAAGGTGAAAGACTCGGTGCGTGTGCCCACCCGACGCCGTAGGGCAGCCTGAACACCAGCAGGGCCGGAGAGGAGGCGTTCAGTCTCAGCTGACTCAGGGTCTCAGGGTCCATGTACAGAGGGGAGGTTTCTAATTGGTCCTGGAGCTGACCAATCACTGCATTAGAGGCCGGCCAGGACACGGCAGGTAGCACCAGCGGGGAGGACGAGGACTTCAGAGCCCCCTGAGACGCAGGAGACACAAAACCCAACAGTGAAGAACACATTCTGTACAACAACACAGGAATAAGAACCTTCAACACGGAAACGTTCAAGATGAGTTTCTTCCTCCGACTCAGTCGTATGGAATCAAACTGGATGAACAGAGGAGTAGAAACCATGATCCCACCTCGAGGTTGGGAAAGACACTGTCCTGCTTGTTCCCGAACGCTCCTCCATACATGGTGAAGTCCTCTACGCTCATCTGGACAAACACAAGAAGAAGAATTCAACAGCGTTTCATTATCTCTGTGTCTCAGTGAGTTTAACCACTTTGTTTTCCTCTTGGATTTCACCTTCACCTGCGTTTTGTTTGTTTCTTAATGTTAACTCCACAACCATCAGAGCACTGAGTTCACCTGCCTGGAAGTGAGTCTTCAGCTCATGTCTGAAAGCAGCAACTCAGACACTAATGGAAACTGAACCTCCTTGGTGGAGGTGATGATTGTCCTCAGATAGTGTGTCTGTACCATGTGTGTCTCTACCATGTGTGTCTGTACCTTGTCCTGCAGGAACAGCACCACATTTCTCGGCCCCTCGTTCAGAGCGTTCTCCAGGTAGCTGGCGAGCTGCTGCTGCCCCACGATGTGCCCCCCGGTGGGGGGGGACAGAGGAGGAGCAGAGACCCTGGAGGAGAAACAGTCCAGTTCCTTTAAACACACCAGGAACCGTTCAACAACATGTGACCTGCATGACCTGAGCACACACACTCACAGACACACTCACAGACACACAACACTCTGATACTCAGCATTTTCTGATTTAATTTTTTTCTTGAAATTGTTTTATTAAACGAATAATGACTTCTCAAACTTGTCAGTTAAATGAGCTCATTGGTAATTATCAGGTGTAGAGAGGTGGATGGTTAATGGGGGGGGGGGGGCAGGGCTCCTAGCTGGTCTACAGCAGGTGCATTGTGGGTAAATATGACCTTGAAATGAAGATGTATATGAATAGATAAACGAATAAATACATGAAGAGAGAAAAACAGAGAAGTAGACCGTTTGACGTCAGATCTCAGGTGACATGACAGCTGTCACTCATCACGTCACAGCTCGGTTCTCACCGGATGTTGGATTACGAGTGTGACGTGTAACTGTCCTCAATCATCAACAATATGTTACAACGAACCAGAGGCTGTGTTTATATGAAACACACAACTGCTCGCTAGCTACAGCGGCTAACAGCTAGCTGCAGAGGCTAACCGCTAGCTGCAGAGGCTAACAGCTAGCTGCAGAGGCTAACCGCTAGCTACAGCGGCTAACAGCTAGCCGTTCTTTTCGTATCTCACCCTTCACTCGTCCACAGGATCAGCGGCACCTGCTCGTCACAGCTCCCCGCGCTCAGTGCGCTCAACAAGCCCAGAAACACGACCAGAGCCGCGGGGAGGCCGCTGCTGCGGAGCTGCGGAGTCCGACACGACGCCATCTTTACTCTGCCTGCTGTCAAACGCTCAGTGACGTCACCGAGTCCAGGGAGCTCCACCTCCTCTTCCTCATCACGTGTCATAAACACTTGAACATAAGAACTTATACTAATTATTATTTATTATAATTGTTAATCAATTCAAATCAAGTCTTTATGGTTCACAGCATCTCTATGGTTTTATGTAACCTCCATGTACTGTTAAAATGTACATTAACATTTGTTCAAGTTAAGAAAACAAAATTCTAAACAAAAAAAAATACACAGCAAACATTGGAGCACGTACAGGACACGTATTCTAATATCTTCTCTATTTTAAAGAAAAATAAATGTAACGTCTTGAGGTAAATATCGTTTCAAACAAAACAAAACTTCCAGAAAAATAACAATAAACTATTTAACATACACATGAATAAGTATTAAAATTATTTTGTTCTTCTTCTTCAAACTAATACAAATGTCAAATATACATTAAAAAATACATTTACTTTCAAATTTTAAATCAACACAGGCCAACAATACACGTAAACATGAACAGACATTGAACACATATATGTATATACACAAAATATTCATAAACCCGTATTATAAGATCGATCGATCAAGAATTCCACTTTTTTGTGATTCATCTTTTCCCCTCACCACCAGATGTCGCTGTTTCTCCTGGATCAGCTGACACGACTCAACACAAAGTATACAAAGTATCCAATTGGACTGTGACGTCACACACACACACACACACTCACACACACGCACACAAACTGACAAGCAAACAATCCCTCCCACACACAGACACACACACAGAGGCTGAGACAGGCGGAGCTGAGGTGTAAGTACCGGGGACTGTCCGGTGAGACTCGGTGTGAGGACCGGGGACTGTCCGGTGAGACTCGGTGTGAGGACCGGGGACTGTCCGGTGAGACTCGGTGTGAGGACCGGGGACTGTCCGGTGAGACTCGGTGTGAGGACCGGGCCATGTGTGCAGAAGATGGGGGAAGAAACAAGAGTTTCTCCGCTGAAGAACTTCGTGGCCGGAGGAGTAGGTGGAGCGTGTCTGCTGCTGGCTGGACACCCGCTGGACACCATCAAGGTATATCACTCACTGTATATCACTGACAGACTGTATAACAGACTCTATATAACAGACGCTATATGACTATATAGCTATAAGACAGTACAACAGACTGAGTGTATATACGTGTTTGTATATAACTGACAGACTGTATAACAGACTGTCTGTATGTGGCAGGCTGGGATCACATGAAGTCAGTGATCAGCTGGAGGTTGAGAGGATTAGTGATAAATCAGCTTAAAATGTCAACAAGCTGCAGCTTCCTGGAGAAGAGTCTGTAAAACTTCAGATCAACTTCAACACCTCACGTGTTTATTCTGTGGTAATAACTATAAAGAAAAAGAAAACACAAATACAATCAAATCAAAGGACTTCAATGAAATCATTCATGTTTTTAACATTTGTAAACAGAAAGAATATTCATTGATAACATCAAACTCAAAATGTGCCAGTTAACTGTCAGTTTGTTTATCAGGGACACCAAAGACACTGGAGGGTGCGCCCTTATCTCTTAACCCCTCCTTCTGAGAAGTGTGTGACTGTGCGTGCGTGTGTGTGTGTGTGTGTGTGTGTGTGTGTGTGTGCGTGCGTGTGTGTGTGTGTGTGTGTGTGTGTGTGTATGTTCTGCAGGTGAGGCTACAAACACAACCCAAAGCCTCCTGCACTCAGTATGTCCTCTACACAGGAACATATGACTGCTTCCGCAAGACTGTGTCCAAAGAGGTGAAAACACACACACACACACACACACACACATGTGATCAGTGAACAAACACTGAACCTCTGCAGAAGAAGAGTTCAAACCACATGGAGATATGACATGAAGGTCACATGACTAAACATGTTTCCTGTCCATCAACTCACTCCGCTGCACCGTTTTGTCTAATTTTGTGTGTGTGTGTGTGTGTGTGTGTGTGTGTGTGTGTGTGTTCAGGGTATCCTCGGCCTCTACAGGGGAATGGGGGCGCCGCTGGCGGGCGTGGCTCCGATGATGGCCATCAGCTTCTTCGGCTTCGGTCTGGGGAAACAGCTCCAGCAGACGGATCCTGGCCAACTTCTAACGTTAGTGAAACACACACAAACACACAAACACACAAACACACTCACACACATTTACACACACACAATTACACACACACACACACACAAACACACACAATACCTTGAATAGTGATCTATATAAATCCGTCCTTCTGTTGTCCTCCCCCTGATTTCATTCGCTCATTTGCAGTACACCCCCCTCCTCACGTTACCCTGCCCCCCCACCAGCCCTGTTCCCTCTGACCCCATCTGCCTCTCGATCTATAAGTGTAGAGAATGTGACACACGTGTTGGCTGCTTCCGTCCTGGTGGTTCTGCCTCTGAGCTCAGATCAGCTCCTCCTCACATGTGTTTCCTGTTCTCCAGGAGAGTTTCAGCCCCATCAATGAAAGTGAATCACAGCCTGAGTTTGAAATGGGCCACTTCAATCAGGCGATGCAGACTCTAAGAAGAATAAAGTCTGAGGAAGGATTGGTTCATTCAAATAAGCTGGAGACATTTGCTCTATTTGAATTGTTTGCAGAAGTGAATGAATTACTGTACCTCATAGAAGCTGGACCTCACTTCAGAGGACATGTTGCATTTCAGCCTCATGACTGGACTCCTCTCTCAGCTGCTTCATATGTGTCCTCCATCTCCGCAAAACAAAGAGTCCAACGGGTCGATTCCTCCAAACCTACTGCAGGATGGATTGTGTCTGGGTGACAAATCAATCAAATCAATCAAATCAATCAAATCAATCAAATCGATGAAATCAATCAAATCAATCAAATCAATCAGATCGATCAAATCAATCAAATCAATCAAATCAATCAAATCAATCAGATCAATCAAATCAATCAAATCAATCAAATCAATCAAATCAATCAAATCAATCAAATCAATCAAATCAATCAAACGATCCACATGTTATAAACCTGAGTGTCAGTGTGTCCAGCAGCTCTGTTGCTGGGGGACATCAAGCAGAGCAGGAGGAGGAAGTCCTCCGTCCACCTGGACCACGACGGAGGCCCCTGGAGTTTTGAGAAATGAATGACATCAGGAAAATGTGTTATTGGACCATATTTTCATCCGTTGACCTCTGACCTTTTCATTGTTCTCTTGTGCTCAGGCCCTCTCAGGTCTTCCTGGCTGGATGTCTGGCAGGCGTCTTCACCACAGTGATCGTGGCTCCAGGAGAGAGGATCAAGTGTTTACTGCAGGTGAGGAGCTGTGGAGACTCCTCTGGTCCCGTTTGAGTTTGAGACCTGCCGGGCTGCGGGACAACCTCTTGCTGATTGGCTCTCTGCAGTCCTGGCCTTCTCTGATTCGCTCCTGTCACAGCCTTTGTCTCCGAGCTCTTTCTGCAGCTAACAACCAGTTACTTCCTGTTTCCATCACCACTTGTGCAGGCCCAGTGTGCGTCAGTGGTCACGTGATTTGTGTTTTCAGGGGATTAAAAGTGGACGGTGATTAAAAGTGATACGAAGCCAGAACACTCGTGCAGTCAGTTGGACACGCCCCTTTTCAAACTAAACCCGAGCCGTGTGGATGCAGCCTTGGGTTCCTCAGTACTCTCCACTGTAAAAGGTGATGATAGGTCTTGTGTGTGTCCAGGTGCAGGCGAGCAGCGGTCAGACTCGGTACTCGGGTCCAGTGGACTGTGCGCTCCGGCTCTACAGGGAGCAGGGGCTCCGCGGCGTCTACAAAGGGACGCTGCTCACTCTGATCAGAGGTGAACTTACTCTGCTCTGAGCTTTGAGTCCAAAGGGCAGCATGGATTTACAGCCATGTTGGTTTTCCTCTGCTTCACAGACGTGCCTTCTAATGGTCTCTACTTCCTCACATATCAATACCTCAAACACTTCCTGACACCTGAGGGTCAAAGGTCAGTGTCCGTGTTAACATTACACAAAGAGCTGATACACCTCAGATGACCTCCCTCTGATTTCACTGCTGTGTGTTTCAAGTGTTTCTCAGCTGAGCACTCCCAGAATCCTCCTGGCCGGGGGCGTCGCCGGAATATTGAACTGGACGATCGCTCTCCCCCCCGACGTCCTCAAGTCCAACTTCCAGACAGGTCTGAGTCCACCTGAAGCTCCTTATACACAACACGTCCTCTGCTGCATGCACGTTAACTCACCTGGTTCTTCTGCTGAGGGACGACAACCAAATGTTCATTATTATGCTCAATACTGATCTCACCATGTTCCTCACATGTTCCTCACATGTTCTGCTGGTTGTGGATGTGGGAACTAATGTCTGAGTCAGTGTCTCTGGACATGTTCTGGATCTTCTCCTGCAGTCTCCTGGTGAAATGTGTGTAACATGTCAGAGTGAGTCCATGTGAGGAACCAGCAGGACAATGTGTGGAAGCTTCCCAGTGAGCGAGTGGACGTGTTGATGAGGTTTCTAACACGTGACGTGAAACTGGAAGAACACAAACATCTCAGGATGAAGAAGAGGAGTCGTTCACGTAGAAGACGATGATCAACTTGGAAACACGAGGAGATTCCAGATCTTCTGGTGATGAGGGCCGACTCCTGTGTGGATGAGCTGTAAACAACAGCTCATCTTTACACAGCAGAGTTTATACATCATGTCCCGCCTCCTGCTGCTCTACAGGCTCCGCCTCCTGCTGCTCCACAGGCTCCGCCCCTCACCTGGATGTCCCCACATGTTCCTGTTTGTGTGAACGAGTCGGACCCAACAACCAGCTGCTGCTTCACACACACCAACTACACAACATGTACACACACTTGATGTCTGAAATCTCTTCACGTACAGGAAGCGGAAGAGAGAGTTTACTTTCATCTAACTTTGTTGTGTGTCTGTGTGTGTGTGTTTGTGTGTGTGTGTGTGTGTAGCTGCAGAGGGGAAGTACAGAGGTCTTGTGGACGTCCTGAGAACGCTGCTGCGTGAGGAAGGCCCTAGAGCGCTCTATAAGGGATTCAACCCCGTCTTCCTCCGAGCCTTCCCTGCCAACGCGGTAACACTGAGCTTCTCTCGTTTCATTAACACGCTCTGTGTCTCCTCTCATGTGTCCCTGTGTTGTCTGAAGAGCAGTGACTCTGTCCATCATCTGTCCTTCATCTGTCCTTCATCTGTCCAACATCTGTCTTCACTGAAGCTCCTCCCTCCTCCTCTCTCCCTCAGGCCTGTTTCTTGGGCTTCGAAGTGGCTCTGAAGGGATTAAACGTGATCGCTCCCAGTTGGTGAAGTAAACCAGTTCATCATGAAGAGGCCCCGACTGGTCCGGCTTCCCTCCAGAGTTACTTCTGCTTCTCTGTACGTTTTCACCAGGTGAAATGTGAAGAATCTTTGTATTCCTAAATGTATTTTTACATTTAATTTTACAAATACATTTTCTAAATGATGATTTAATACAGCCCTGAGCCTTGATCCTTTTTTAAAACTATTCAGATGTTTTTAAAAGTGTTAATCAGTGTTATTTTCTCTGTAAAGGCACAGAGTCACT
Source organism: Platichthys flesus (assembly GCF_949316205.1). Classification (NCBI taxonomy): domain Eukaryota; kingdom Metazoa; phylum Chordata; class Actinopteri; order Pleuronectiformes; family Pleuronectidae; genus Platichthys; species Platichthys flesus. The sequence continues at coordinate 27,310,375 of NC_084951.1, read as the reverse complement.
GTTTTATAAACTTTGTGAATAAAGTGTTTGAATAAAAAGTGAGTTCCCTGTGTCACCAGCTGAGCCTCTGGTAGTCTGGGCAGTCATTTGTAATAATGTGCACAATAAAATAAAATGTGAAAATGTCTGAAGGTCATAGAAACCTAGTGAAGCTGATTCCAGGGCCAGAGACCAACAGGAGGGATTATTAAAAACACTCATGTTGCCCCCTGGAGGCTCAAACCAGCACTGACACTAATCAATAAACAGTTGTACAAAGATATTTAGTTGAAACATTGTTTTATTACTTATGAATTTAGTCATATTAGTAGGGCCCGAGCACCAAACAGTGGGAGACAGTGGGAGGCTCATTTGAAATTGTAAGGATTATTTTTATTATTTTATTCAGGCAAATGAATTTGCTTTTTGAGGCTTTAACTTGCTCAAATTCTTATCAACTTAGAAAGTGGTGAATATGTACGAATTCTGGAGTTATTTGAAATAGGTGTGGCAAAATGGCTCAACAGCGCCCCCTGAAACAATCTTCACATGAATCGATACACAGGTGTTTCATGACCGGACAAACAAAAATATGCATTTTGAAAAACGAGACAGGAAGCTAAAGTACATTGAGTGTCCATTATGGCCACATTCCTCATCTTAACTTTGAGGGCTTTCATCAGATCAACTTCAAACTGAGATGAGTGTCATTAGAGGAACATGGCAATAAACCATCAGCGTGTTTCTATTTATCTTAAAGGTGTGAAGCACTATTCTACTGCTGAGCATTTTCCGTTGGACCACAGTGAACTGAGCAGTAGAGATGTAAGTTCATTTTCATTTTAGTTTCACTCTCAAAACAGTTTGTGTGAATTCAGCCATGAAAAACAAAACATGTTCTGGTTGCGACTTCATAAGAAAACCGAATGAAAAAGCGTGTGTTACTGTGAATGTACACACTTTATTTGTATTGTGTGTGTGTGTGAGTGTGTGTGTGTGTGTGTTACATTACAAATTGTGATCACTGTTTACCTTTGATTGTGTTTGTGCAGGTAGTGTTGTGTTGGACACCAGAGGAATGTGGACAAACGAGGAGGACAAGAAGCCTCAGTCTCCTGAACGAGACAAATGAAAGCATCAGTGTGATCCGTCCTCAGATCAGAGCATCAGGACTCAGAGTCATGTGACCAGAGAACAGAGATCAGTCACGTGATTTACCAGAAACAGGGATGTGCTGTTTGTGCCTGGTGGGGGCGCTGTGGCACTGTGAGAAGAGATCTGACCCACAACACACACACACACACACACACACACACACACACACACACACACACACACTCCTCACACACGAGCCCTCAGGTGCTGGGACATTCACAGTGGGACAGAGACCAGGTCCTCAATGAGTGGACATCACTCCCTCACAGTGTCTCTGTTGAACTGTCTCTGTGACCTCTGATGGTCGAGTGTGGGAGGAGCCTCTTCTCCACCGAGCCTCAGTGTCACTCACATCGATTCAGAGGAACACGAATGATGAGACGTTTTACAAAATGCTTCGTGGACAGAAAGTCGAGAGTGAATCAGAAATGAAACACAACATCAGCTGTTCAAACATCAACACAAGAGTTAAGTTTCTCTTGTGTGAGCAGTTTTCAGCAACACAACACAACTGAGTCTGATGCTCGTGTTCTCTTTCTGCTTCGGTTTTGTTATTCAACTTGTGAGTGAAACAGTAAAATATGAGTTCACGTTCACTATCTTGTGTTATTAAATTGTGTGTCTTCAGAATGGGGCTCATCTGTGTTAGTCAGTTGTTTGCCTCTATGGGGGGGGGGCTTGTTTCCAGGTTGTGTGTCTGTCTGTCCCACACTCATGACTTGAGATCTATCTGGGATTCCTTCAGGGAGTTTCTTAACATTTGGAACAAATCTGGATTCTGGACGAACTGATTAGTTTTGGGGGTCAAAGGTCAAAGGTGAAGTTCACCTGGACTCACACAAGATGTGTTTGACCTCTTGAATGTGACCTCTGACCTCTGAGAGGGAATTTCTTCAGCTTGAGATGAACTGGTTAGATGTCAGAGGTCACAAGTAAAGGTCATGGTGACCTCGTATGAATCTGGAAAAATAAATGTGTAGAAAGATGTAGACAGAAACTGCACTGGTACAAATACATGATCCTACAAGTACAATAATCAATAAACACATTATCTTACAAATGTGTTGCACTACGTATAAATGATCTTAAAAACATATTATCCTACAAATACATTATTCTACAAGTACAATATCCTACAAATAATAATCAATAAACACATTATCTTACAAATGTGTTGCACTACGTATAAATGATCTTAAAAACATATTATCATACAAATAAATTATTCTACAAGTACAATATCCTACAAGAACATTATCAGACAAATACATTATCATACAAATAAAATATCCTACAAGTACAATAATCAATAAACAGATAATCTTACAGATGTGTTGCTCTATGTATAAATGATCTTAAAACATATTAATCTACTACACAAGGTGTGAAGTTATAACTACGCAGTTCGTTACTTTCACTTTTCCTTCTCAAAAACCTCAGTGGATGAGTTTCACCCGGTTTTAAGTGACGTAGAGGCTGATTCTAAATTCCCATTGGCTCAGAGGATGTCCCCGCCTCACAGTTTGTCCTCGTCTCCCTGGTTCCGTCTCTTGTCTCCACAGTCTGTCTCTCTCTCCATGAAGACAGGAGCTCATCTACATTCAGCCCAGTGCAGAGGACCACACCACCGCTCACCATGCTCTCGGTTCTTTCCCTGCTTCTACTGGCGGGAGCACACAGCGCGACGGCTCGTGAGTAAAGTCACGTTTCTACTTTATTCGATTGGATTCGGTGGATTTGAAGTGAAATGAGAAATGCTCCATGTTTTTAAAAGACCCTGAAATGATTGGAGGCCTCTTGAGATGTTTGATGTTTGGTTCCTTCGCTGCAGATTCTAGAAGTTTAATAACGTTTCAAAGACTTGATTTCAAAGTTCATGTTGGTGAATGTCATCGATCTCATGTCAGAAGGAAAGATTAGATTCTATTTCTGACCAGATCCACTGAACAGGGACTTTTCTTTCTGTGGATCCTGTTATTTGATTTGTTACTCTGGTCAGAACCAGTAAGATCCACACTGGCCGAACTGGTTCTGGACCAAATGACGCAGCGAGTCTGAAGCGAAAGAGTCCCACAGACTGGGATGAGTCAGGAACCAGTGAAACACGAAGCCACGTTTCAACTCAGCGAGGAAACAAAGAGCTTCTGGTCTCGTGCACATTATGAACTTTATTATTTCAGACTCAGTTGTTCATGACGTGTCTCGTGTTTCATGTTGGTTTATAAAACGTGTTGAAGAAATAACAGGTTCAGTCTGTCGATATGAATCAAGACTGTTATTTATGTAAATATATATATTTTAGCATCATTTTAATTATTTATGATTCATCTCCCAGCGACTCAAACTCCTCAGTTATTCATCTAAACTGGAAACTGACAAATCAGGCGACGACTCAGGTTTGAGTTTTTTATTGTCGTCAGTAGGTGGCGCTGTTTCCATAATAACAGGAAGCTGCTGAACACAAACAACTTCCTGCTTTGTTGACTGATACAGACCGGTAGTGACGTCACTGACATGAGATGTTACTAATTAATGATCTGTTATCAATGTGACCTCCTGCTCCAACACAATCAACACACACATTGTTACTAACACAACACACAGATTCACCTCTAGTGTAAATGATGTCAGTGAAAAGAAGCAGGGAGACAGAGAATCAGATTTATAGTTATTAATAATGAAGCTTGTGTTCAACATTGAAACATCAAGTCTCAGTTTCATGTCAGTGACAAACACACACATGAATTATTGTCAGTCAATGGATCTGAATCAGAAATGTTTTTTCATGTGTTCTTGACTCTCAGTGATTTATTAATCTGAAAACTAAAATCATAACTTGATCTTTTTCTTGCAGGGCTTCACTCTCTGAAGTATTTCGACACTGCGTCGTCTCAAGTCTCAAACCTTCCAGAGTTTGTGAGTGTTGGTTTGCTTGATGACGTTCAGATCACTCACTTTGACAGCAACACAAAGAAACAACAACCCAAACAGGACTGGATGTTAAAGGCAACTGATGAACAGTACTGGGAGGGGCAGACTCAGATTAATTTGGGTAACCAGCAGACCTCCAAAGTTGACATGGAAACCTTAAAGGAACGCTTCAACCAAACTGGAGGTTTGTTTACATTCCACTCTCTAATAATAACACAACACACACATACACACAATCACACTCACACACCAAAACATACTCACACTCTCTCACAGACACAATCACACTCTCACACACATAAAGGCACACACACTCGCACACATGCTTACACACACGCACACACAATCACACTCGCACACACAATTACATACACTCACACACACACAGAAACATACACAATCTCACTCACACACATAAACACAGACACACACTCACACAAACGAAAACACAATCAACCTCACACATACTCAAACACACAAACATACACACACACACAATCACACATAAACACACACATACAACACTCACACACCAAAACATACACACACTCTCTAACAGACACAATCACACTCTCACACACTTAAAGGCACACACACTCGCACACATTCTTACACACACAGTCACACTCGCACACACACACATACACTCACACAGACACACACACAGAAACATACACAATCTCTCTCACACACAAACACAGACACACAATCACACACACACTCAAACAAACGAAAACACAATCAACCTCACAAATACTCAAACACATAAAGATTCACTCACACAATCACACACACACATACACACATAAACGCACGCATACACGTACACACACACCAAAAGACACACTCTCTCACCGAAACAAAACCACCAAAACATTCACACAAAATCACATTCAGACAAACGCGCACATCCAATCACATCCACACACACATAAACGTACGCAAACACACACAAACATTTGCACACACAATCACACTTACACACTAACACAATCATATTCACACGTACACACAAACAAACACACATTCAGACACACTCACACACTCACACATTTCCACACACAGACATGCAATCTCACTCACACACATAAACACACACACACACACAATCATATACAAACTCACACACACACAATCTCACTCACACATAAACACACACATAACACAATCACATCTACACACACATAAACGTATGCAAACACAAACATTTACACACACAATGTCACTCACACATAAACACACACATAACACAATCACATCTACACACACATAAACGTATGCAAACACAAACATTTACACACACAATCTCACTCACACATAAACACACACATACACACAATCACATCTACACACACATAAACATATGCAAACACAAACATTTACACACACAATCTCACTCACACACAAACACAAACACACACAATCATATTCACACATACACACACACACAAATACACACAATCACAGACACACACAATCACACTCACACTTACACATACACACTCGCACACAATCTCAATCACACACATTACCACACTCACACACTCACACACACTCACATAAACACACACTCACACAATCAAACATGTGATCAATAGATTTTTAAATGTTTTGTGAAGTTTATTAAATATCAGAGTTTGTTTCTTCTCGTACTTTTTGATGAATTAAAAACAGTCACAGACATTTTCTCTACTTTCTGATGTTTTCTTCAGTTGAAACTTGTAAATTGATGAATTATTAAAATACATAATCAACTAGAATGATTAGTCTGAAGCTTGAATGTATAAAATCTCTGTCTCTCTCTCAGGTGTTCACATTCTCCAGAGGATGGTCGGATGTGAATGGGACGAAGAGACTGGAGCAGTTAATGGTTTTTATCAGTATGGTCATGATGGAGAAGACTTCATATCATTGGACCTGGAGACAGAGACGTGGATCGCTCCAACACCTCAGAGTTTCATCACCAAACTGAAGTGGGATCAGGATAAAGCTCTACTCGCTCAGAAGAAGAACTACTTCACAGTGGTGTGTCCTACCTGGGGGAGGAAGTATCTGGAGCAGGGGAGGAGCTCTCTGCTGAGAACAGGTGACATCACAGAACCTCCATCACCTCAATGCTCCTCCTTCTGAGGGACTCAGTCTGCTCCTCCTCCTCCTCCTCCTCCTCTCTCCCTCTCTCTGTCTTCCTCTCTTTCTCCTCCCTCTCCTCCTCCTCTCTCTCTCTCTCTCTCTCTCTCTCTCCTCTCCTCCTCCTCCTCTCTCCTCTCCTCCTCCTCCTCTCTCCCTCCCTCTGTCTTCCTCCCCTTCTCCTCCTCCTCTCTCTCCTCTCCTCCTCCTCCTCCTCTCTCTCTCTCCTCTCCTCCTCCTCCTCTCTCCCTCTCTCCCTCTCTCCCTCTCTCCCTCTCTCCCTCTCTCTGTCTTCCTCTCTTTCTCCTCCCTCTCCTCCTCCTCTCTCTCTCTCTCTGCTCCTTCCGTTTCCGGTGTGAGTGGCGCGGAGTTTTGAACTGGGTTTTGCTTTGTTTACGGGTATTTACTTGCATTTATTTTCTCCTCTCATCTTTTGCATGAAGAGGTAAGTTTTGTTTCTCGTTAATATTGTTTGTGAGTATCACCTGAAGAGACCGCGGGTTCTGTCAGGTGTCTCTGGAGGGGCGTCCCACCTCCGTCACTCCGGCAGGGAGTGCGTATAGTCCCGCCGGGAGAGGACATTAGGGTGGAGGAGGTCCTGCTGGCTGTGGGCGAGCAGGTAGGCCACGAAAATGTACTGTTCGCCTCCAGAATGAGCAAAGCGGTGGTGGTGTTTTTGAAAGAGGAACGCCATGTCCACCAGTTAATTGAGAGTGGTTTGTTTATAAGGGACAGCTTCGTGCAGGTAAACCCGCTGTCGGTTCCTGCGACCCGGATCACGGTGTCCGGGGTTCCGCCTTTTATTTCGGATGATTTGTTAAGAGCTGAGCTCTGTAGGTTTGGTAAATCCAGCGGTTTCAGGATGTTAAGTTTGGGCTGTAAAGACATCAAATTAAAACATGTGCAGTCTCTGAGACGGCAGGTTTTTATGTTTCTGGAGTCCCCCACCAACACTCTGGAGGTCTCCTTCAGAGTAAAACACGGGGACGGGCATTATATGGTTTACGCCAGCTCCGGGAGCCTGAAGTGTTTTGATTGCGGGGATGTCGGGCACAAACGCTCAACGTGTCCGCATAAGCAGCGTTCACATGAAGCGGCAGGTGACGCTGCCGCTCGCGGAGAGGCGGCAGGTGCGCACAGCGCTGAACCGGTAACCACACCTAGCGGCTCAGGGGCCGAAGCAGCGCCCAGCGCCGAACTGGCGGTTGCACTCGCCGAATCGGAGGAGCCCGTCCCTACCGCATCGGTGGACGCTCCTCGCACTGAAGTGGCAAAGACCGCTCGCGGCAGAGAGGCTTCAGAGGGACATAGTCAGAAAAAGAAATTACGTGTGTCTGATGAGGGAAACAAATCCCCTCAGCCTGCAACTGCAGAGACTTCGCTGGCAGAACGACGGGTTGAGGAGGCAGGTTCCTCAGATGCCATTGAGCAAATTGAGAACTGCAATGAGGGACAGAGTCTGCCAGCTAGTCAGGCTGCCTGTGAGGAAATAGAGGAAGAATCAGATATAGAGAGTGTATCTTCTATTGGGACACCAGCTAGGAATACCTCTCTTTACACACTGGAAGAGATCAATAGTTTTCTAGACGAAACCTTGGGAGGCCTGTTAAAGCTGAGGAATATTTTGATGACACCGATAATTAATTAGATCTGTGGCTGTTTTAAAAAGGCAGGTCGGTTTTGATCAGTTAGACGAGAGAAAACGTTTCCGTCTTAAGAAACACTTGACAACCCTGAGAAAAGAGTCTAAAGGGAAAACAACGAGAAAGACGAGGAGCACGGTAAATGATCATGCATCACGTGGTGTTTTTTTTTCCTCACTGTCCTCTGAATTTTTCCTATTTGTTTTCTGCTCTGATTTTACTATGAGGAAATTAAAGGCAGGGTCGCTAAACATAAATGGAGGAAGAGACAGTAAAAAAAGAGCAATAATAGCTGAGATCTCGGCTCAAAAACATATTAATGTGTTATTTTTGCAAGAAACACATACGACAGCTAGTGATGAAGTAGACTGGGGTTTATGGTGGAGGGGTCCTCATGCCCTTAGCCATGGCTCTAACGTCAGTGCAGGAGTAGCTGTCCTGTTTACAGAATCAATAAATGCAACCATCATATCAGTTTCTGAGTTAGTAAAGGGGAGGCTGTTAATAGTAAGGGCAGAAATAGAAAGCACAGTTTTGGTTTTCGTGAACGTATATGCACCTAATCAAGGCTCAGAGAGAGTCCGTTTTTTATTTTACTCGAAAATGAACTTAAAAATTATCAGCAGGATCAATTAATTATCGGTGGAGATTTTAATTGTACTTTGGATTTTACTGTGGACCGGACCAGTGAGGAACCTCACCCGCAGTCATCACAGACCCTTAATAGTCTCATCGCAAAACAAGATCTGAGTGACACTTGGAGGATTAAGCATCCACAAGCCAGGCAGTATTCATGGTTAAGGGTCAGAGATAACCGGGTGACCGCAGCCAGAATGGACATGTTTCTAATATCCCAAAATCTCAGATCCAGACTCAGTCACAGCAACATTAGCCCTGTAGGTTTTACAGACCATCATCTGGTTAGTATATAGTTAGTAATTTCACCAGGGGAGAGGGTAAAATCCTACTGGTGCTTCAACAACAAGCTGTTGCAGGACACTGCTTTCTGTCAAGCTTTTGAGATCTTTTGGCAGCAGTGGAAAAATAAAAAGACAGATTTCAGTTCTTAAAAACGCTGGTGGGAGATAGGCAAGGCACAAATTCGTGTGTTTTGCCAACAGTACACCTCTTACTCCACTGCCACAGCCAAAGCAGTCATTCAGGAACTAGAGGCTAGTATTAGAAATATAGAGGAGGGCGTAGTTCCAGATACCACCACTGCTCAAACATTACTGAAAGAAAGAAAGTTGAAATTGAGCTCATACCTGCAGGAGAGGGTTAAGGGAGCCCTTGTAAGGTCTCGGGTGCTCCACCTAACAGACATGGATGCGCCAACTGCTTTCTTTTTCAATCTTGAGAGATCAGTTGCACAGAGGAGACAGCTTACCTGCCTTAGACTCCCAGGGGGCAGAATAACCACCTGCCCAGACGAGATGAGGAGCCATGCATCCGGTTTTTACACTGACCTGTTTGGTGCGGAAAGTTGCTGCAGGGAGTCTCGCTTGGAGCTGCTGCAGGGACTACCACAGCTTAGCCTCGAGGAGAAAGCTGACCTCGACTCTGAGCTAACTCTGCAGGAGCTGACGGAAGCCGTGAACCAGATGGCATCAGGAAGAGAGACAGGAATTGATGGTCTCTCCAATGATCTTTTAAGGAGGTTCTGGAGCATCATTGGTCCAGATCTGCATGGCGTCTTTTTGGAGTGTATGAGAACAGGTTCACTTCCTGTCTCTTGTCAGCGAGCAGTCATTTCCCTGCTGCCAAAGAAAGGAGATTTGGCCTTACTAAAAAACTGGAGGCCCGTTGCTCTCCTGTGCACGGACTATAAGGTGCTTTCGAAGGCCTTAGCCAATAGACTAAAAAACGTTTTGGAGATGATTGTTCACAGGGACCAAGCGTACTGCGTACCAGACCGGACAATAATGGACAACATTTTTCTTATAAGAGATGCTATTGATTTATGTAAAAAATATGATTTTGACTGTGGAATTGTCTCGTTGGATCAAGAGAAAGCGTTTGATCGGGTAGATCATTCTTATTTATTTGCCACATTAAGAGCTTTTGGTTTAGGTGATGGGTTTCTTGCATGGCTCGGCCTATTATATAACGGTGCACAATGTTTAATAAAAATGGGGACAGGGCTGAGTAGACCGATCCCACCTTGATCCGGAGCTGGGGGAAGATGGGGAACTAATTATTAACTTTTAATTTGAGAAACCACAGGTTTCATTGGTGTCCATTGGCATGTACATGCATCTGTATGTATATATATACATATATGTGTGTGTGTAAGTATGTTTGGGTATATATTGGAAAGAGACTATAGGTATTACTTACTGACCTTGTTTGTGTTATTCCCGGGAATGCACAATAAATTAATTTTCAAAACCAAAAACCTCCTCATCCCTCTCTCTCTCTCCTGCTCCTCCTCATCCCTCTCTCTCTCTCTCTCTCCTGCTCCTCCTCATCCCTCTCTCTCTCTCTCTCTCCTGCTCCTCCTCTCTGTCTCCCTCTTGTCTCGTTTATTAACAGTCATGACTAATGCAACAGAACTGGAATCCAACAGGAATGATGTTATTAGTATTTAATACATTATAATAAACTATAAACTGTCTTTCTTTCTCCTCCTCCTCTCTCCTCCTCCTCCTCTCTCTCTCTCTCGTATCTCCTCCTCCTCCTCCTCATCGCTCTCTCTCTCGTCTCTCCTCCTCCTCCCCTCTCTCTCTCTCTCTCTCTCTCTCTCTCTCTCTCTCTCTCTCTCTCTCTCTCTCTCTCCTGCTCCTCCTCATCCTCTCTCTCTCTCTCCTCCTCATCCCTCTCTCTCTCTCTCTCTCTCCTGCTCCTCCTCTCTCTCTCGTCTCTCCTCCTCATCGCTCTCTCTCTCGTCTCTCCTCCTCCTCCCCTCTCTCTCGTCTCTCCTCCTCCTCATCCCTCTCTCTCTCTCTGTCTCTCTCTCTCTCCTGCTCCTCCTCATCCCTCTCTCTCTCTCTCTCCTGCTCCTCCTCATCCCTCTCTCTCTTTCTCTCTCTCCTGCTCCTCCTCTCTGTCTCCCTCTTGTCTTGTTTATTAACAGTCATGACTAATGCAACAGAACTGGAATCCAACAGGAATGATGTTATTAGTATTTAATACATTATAATAAACCATAAACTGTCTTTCTTTCTCCTCCTCCTCCTCCTCCTCCTCTCTCTCTCTCCTGCTCCTCCTCCTCCTCCTCCTCCTCCTCTCTCTCTCTCCTGCTCCTCCTCCTCCTCCTCCTCCTCCTCCTCATCTCTCTCTCTCTCTCTCTCTCTCTCTCTCTCTCTCTCTCTGCTCCTCCTCTCTGTCTCTCTCTTGTCTTGTTTATTAACAGTCATGACTAATGCAACAGAACTGGAATCAACAGGAATGATGTTATTAGTATTTAATACATTATAATAAACCATAAACTGTCTTTCTTTCTCCTCCCCAGAGCTTCCCAGGATCTCCCTCCTCCAGAAGTCTCCCTCCTCTCCAGTCACCTGCCACGCTACTGGTTTCTTCCCAGACAGTGCTGTGCTGTTCTGGAGGAGAGAGGGGGAGGAGCTTCATGAGGACGTGTACCGTGGAGAGGTCCTCCCCAACCATGATGGAACCTTCCAGATGAGTGCTGACCTGAAGGTTTCCTCCATCTCCCCTGAAGACTGGGGGAGGTACGAGTGTGTGTTCCAGATCGCTGGTGTGAAGGAGGACATCGTCACCCAACTGGACGAGGACTCAGTCCAGTCCAACAGAGGTGAGCACCAGTGGAACCAGTGAGGACACTGGGAAACACAGGTTTCATCTCCAGTAACAGTCCTGCAGGTCACGTTGACTGATGTGAAGCAGGAGAAGTTTTCAATCATCAATGTTTATAAATACATTTAGACCAGTGTTAAACCAGTGACTGTGCCCCCCCCCTTCACCATCATGTGACCCTGAAGAATGAAGTGAGTTTTAATCTGCAACAGTGACTGAGGATTTTATTACTATTATTATTATCATTGATCAAAGAGATTTACACATTTATAAATGTTTAAGTTCACTAAGTGTTTAAGTGTTTCTGCAGGTCTCAACTGGAGCCAGACTGGTTTGTCACTGGTCAGATGAGAGCCTTTCACAGACATACTGGGATCAGGGTGGATGTTTGATATGAAAACTTTTATTCTGCAGAATTAATGAAGCAGAAAAAACAAACAGATCTCTGGTTCTTCACCTCGAGTCACAACAGACAGTCAGGTTCATGTCTTCAGTTCATAACCAGTTCAACCAGTGACTGTGAAAGACGAACCAGTGTGAAGAAGCACAGATCCAGTCATTATGAACAGATGGAAACTGAGAGGAGAAACAACAGCAGGACAAACTCACACGTTTAGTGTGTGTGTGTGTGTCTGTTGTGTCTCAGGACAGGATTGTGTTCATCTGTTCAGGTTGTGATGTTTTGTTTTTTTATTCCACTCAACAGAGAAGCCCACCAGCATGACCTTCATCATCATCTTCATCATCATCGCTGCAGTGGCTCTCACTGTCAGCGCTGTCATCGGACTCATCGTGTGCAGGAGGAAGAAAGGTGAGAGACCAACACAGAAGCTTTGTCCAATGTGTCTCTGGTGTTTGGAGACTTTCTGATTAATGCTGGTGAGACAAAGGTCAGTTCCTCACACACCAGCTTGTGTCTCCAGAGCTGCAGGGTTCACACACAGTTTCTAACTTCCCTCTGCTCCACACACTGTTCTGCACACAAACAACAACAAGTGACAGGTTGTTGTCGATCGTTTGAGGAGAACATGACACAATCCTGTTTGTGTTTCTACTGTAATAACTGAAATCATTTGTGTTTTCTTTTTATTTCAGCCCAATGTACTTCAACTCGTAAGTAAAACTTCTATTTCTACTCTGTTTGTCTTTTTATACTAACGAGCTTCATGAGGTCATCATGTCACGGTAGCACAGCAGCTGAAAGTTCTAACATGTCCAGTTCTATAAAACTCCCCCAACACCTCTGTGGTCCACTTTGTGCTGGTCCACTTCTTACTGGTCCACTTTTTACTGGTCCACTTTGTGCTGGTCAACTTCTTACTGGTCCACTTTGTACTGGTCCACTTTTTACTGGTCCACTTTGTCCTGGTCTACCTTTTACTGGTCCTCTTTGTACTGGTCCACCTTGTACTGGTCCACCTTGTACTGGTCCACTTTTTACCAGTCCACTTTGTACTGGTCCACTTCTTACCAGTCCACTTTGTACTGGTCCACTTTGGACATGTCCCCTTTGTACTGGTCCACTTTTTACTGGTCCACTTTGTCCTGGTCCACCTTTTACTGGTCCACTTTGTACTTGTCCACTTTGTACTGGTCCACTTCTTACCAGTCCACTTTGTACCAGTCCACTTTTTACTGGTCCACTTTGGACATGTCCCCTTTGTACTGGTCCACTTTTTACTGGTCCACTTTGTCCTGGTCGACCTTGTACTGGTCCACTTTGTCCTGGTCCACTTTGTACTGGTCCACTTCTTACTGGTCCATTTTGTACTGGTCCACTCTGTACTGGTCCACTTCTTACCAGTCCACTTTGTACTGGTCCACTTTTTACTGGTCCACTTTGTCCTGGTCCACTTTGTACTGGTCCACTTCTTACTGGTCCATTTTGTACTGGTCCACTCTGTACTGGTCCACTTCTTACCAGTCCACTTTGTACTGGTCCACTTCTTACTGGTCCATTTTGTACTGGTCCACTCTGTACTGGTCCACTTCTTACCAGTCCACTTTGTACTGGTCCACTTTTTACTGGTCCACTTTGTCCTGGTCCACTTTGTCCTGGTCCACTCTGTACTGGTCCACTTTGTACTGGTCCACTTCTTACCAGTCCACTTCTTACTGGTCCACACCGGAGACAGTCAGGGAGGCGTCATGTTTTCAGGCTGCTCATCTCGTGAACACGATATCTCAGAAACGCCTCGAGGGAATTTCTTCAGAATTTCCACAAATGTTCGCTCAGGCCTCGTCTCCACTTCTGCTCATATTTATTTCAGTGGATACCAGTCTCCCCACAGGAACCTGACCCAGTGCAGGACTCTAGTAAACCCTCTGTAGATTAGATAGGGTTGATTTGGTGCTGAGAGAGTTTTCAGGGCTGTTCCCTGCAGTGTTGGTGGTTTGTAATGAAAGTGTCTGTTCAGAGGAGGATGGACTAACGATGTGTTTCTGACCTCACAGCTGGAAAAGATCCAGGTTCCTCACAGCCGCTGAGATCAGCTGATGGAGATTCTAATTCTCCAAGTGAGACGTCCTCCTGAACACAGTGAGTTGCTTCATCTGCTCAACAAACTGAACTAAGTGCAAAGTAACATGTGTGTGATCAGCTGTAAAACATCTGTTTTAATTAGATATGAAAACATCTGCTGAGAGCAAGAAACAAATCAGAAACCTTCATGGTGATAGGACAGATTAAATGATGAATGAAAACTAACATATCAGCAGTGACACAACAATTCAAATGTTAATAAACCAAATATTTAGGGCTTATCAAGTTAAGATTAGTATTATCTTAAACTTTAAATTCACGGAGAGAATCATGGAAATTATTAGGTCTCAATACTGTAAATACATAAAATACGTGGCTTTGTGGAACTGAACATTTCATTTTTATTTATTTTGTCTCTCTTCAGGTTCATGGACGAGAAGCAGTGTCACCACAGTTTCCCCTTTACACTGGAACTCATTGATTATTCATCACTCAAATCATAAAGTGATATTCAGGGTCAGACATTGAGTGAAATACAAATAACACAACTGATAAATAAGAAAAATAAATGGTGGCGTTGATTAAATTTGATCTTTTAGTTAAAAATAAGAAATGTAAACTTCCCTCTGATAAATGTCTGTTTACATATTGGTAAATCAAATGGGGATTATTTCTTTTTCTTAACCTGAAGTGAAGTAAAACCAGTTAAATATTCAGATTTTATTTTATTTCAGATTTTGAACCAGAAATGAATTAATCCAGAGTTGCTTGTTTTTGGTTTGTTTGGTTTATTCATGCTTTGCTTTGTTCTTCACCTTTAAAGTTTATTTTAGTTGAGATTATAAAACGGTTGTGGGATGTTTTAAGTGTCTCATATAAAATGATCTGTTAATATTTTGTTAGTTTTAGGGACGAGGGACTTTTCTTTTTTAGCCTTTCACTGTAAAAATGAAAAGGTTTGAAAAGCTCAAAATTACTGAACTTATCTTTCGTAAATTTAAAATCTTCACATTTTCTCAAAGCTGTCAACGTGTGTTGTTGTTGTTATTATTATTTTTTCAGGCAAATGAATTGTCTTTTGAGGCTTTAACTTGCTCAACTTCTTACCAAACTTTGCAGAAAATTTGAAAATGGTGAAAATTTATATATTCTGTAGTAATTTTAAATAGGTGTGGCAAAATGGCTCAGCAGCGCCCCCTGGAACACGTTCACATTGACCGATCTTCACAAAAATTGATTCACAGGTGTATCATGACCATAAACACAAACAGGTCTGTGGATGCATTTAGAAAAACGCAACAGGAAGCCCGACATTTTGCATTTAGTGGCCATTTTTACTTTGGGGTACTTATACCAGGGCTTTCATCAGATCAACTTCAAATTGAGATGAGTGTCATCACAACAAGATGGAGATACAAACTAACTCAAAATCGAGTTTTCACTCGGTGTGACCGTGGCGTGGCATCAAGGTTTGATGACATGCAATCAAAACACGAGGTTCTGTATCTCGGACTTTCACGGACCATGAATCCTTCCATGCTTGTAATATTCTGAAAATTGCTGTAGGAGCCTGTGACCCGAACGTTTCATTGCAAGCGACTGCTGAATGTTATTGGTGTGCATTTGACAATAAACTCTTGAAACTTGAATCGTTATGTCTCTCTCTCTCTCTCTCTCTCTCTCTCTCTCTCTCTCTCTCTCTCTCAGAATTGTGACATTTCCTCAAACCGAGTAGACAGGGTCATAGCGCCACCTACTGATCAGTTTGATCAGAGCAGGCAGAAAATTACCCGAGTACCTCACCACACCCACTGTTATCTTGATGATGTGTGGCAGATTAGAAATAAAGACATCCCATGGTATATCAAGATATTTTATTAATTTGCTCAATATTATTACACGTGTGCGTTAAGGTTTCATAATAGTTGGTTAATTAAAAAACAAGAAAATGTTACTTAACCTATGACGAGACTGACGGACTCTCACCTGGAGCTCATTGGCTCCATTCAGCAGTGGGTGGAGCTGGATTTAAAACAAATTAGGTGACCGTTTTAATTATTATTATCATTTCTTTCAAAACATTAAATTGGGATATATTTATTTATTTACATTTTTAGCAATTATATGCTTCTTGAGAGTTGTGTATTTACCACAATGTTGTACAGCCTTACAAATAATACCATCTATTTATATCAAATCAAATCAAAGTTTATTGTCACATGAACAAATGACAGCGTCATCAGCTCAGTAGACATATAACATATAACATATAACAGTGCAACAATTTAAATTTAAAACAAGGATATAATCATCCTAATAAGAAAAAACGATTTATTTTATCTCTCGTTCAGAGAAAATTAAAAGAGTATTTAATTTACATCAAATCCTATTCTGTGCATGAATTAGATTTTATTTTAATAGTTTAATTATCAAATTATCTTTATTTAACCATAATACCCAATAAATGGATTAGAAGGGGACAGCCTTTATAAACAGTTGTATATTATGATTTGTATAAACAGTTGTATATTATAATTTTTACATACAGTCTATGTTGAAAACAACAGAAATAATTTCCTTTAGGAGATGTCTACTGCGCATGCGCTCGTAGAGGACGTGGGTCAGCCACCTTGTCTGCAGCCAGCTCATCGCAAGAGGCTGCCCCAGAAGACTACCCTACCCACAGTTCAGTGCGGGGCGTCCACTTCCGGTTTGTGTGTCCGTCAGAGAGCGCAGGAGAGGGTGAAGCTGAGATAAACGTGTGTTTTTTATGTTTCTTTTATATGTTAACTTGTTCAGTGTGTCGCTTCAGACCCACACGGTGTCGTGTGTGTTACAGTTTGTGTTTCAGTGTGTATTACAGAGTGTGTTACAGTGTGTTACAGAGTGTGTTACAGTGTGTGACAGCTCGTTGTTCGCTCAGGTCCGAGCTACACAACTCGATGCTTTGTGTGAAATCAGAAGTTTATACTTTAATTCTCCAGCTCGTGTCTTTATTAAATTCAGTTTACTTCTACAGGCTGAGAGTGAACAGTGTGTGTGAGCGGAGCTAACGGTGGCTAACAGGCTAACGTCCGGCTAGCTGCCGGACGTTAGCCCGGATGTTGACACTGCGGTGAAAACATCAAGTTATGAATGAAAGTGTTTATTAATGAGGAGGCTGAGTGATTATCAGACCGGAAGCTGAACCTCCTGCGGCTGGGTCCACTTCCTGCTCTACACATGGAGATGGATCTTCTTCGTTATGATCCTGAACATCTGATCATAAACTCATTATCAAAGAGTGACACACTAAACCATCCCACCCGTCAGAGTAGCCAATGTGTGGCCATTTTGTATCTTCAATGATCGATTGTGTGTCTGTGTGTGTCTGTGTGTGAAGGTCTGTGGAGAGATGCCCCTGGAGGTCAGATGGCCGTTCCCACAGTGCCCCGCTCTGGCCTGGAGGATCTCCGGCTCCCTGATCATGGGCATGGTCGGCTCCTATTCCTACTTCTGGACCAGTAAGTGAATGAGTCATTAATAAACGAGCAGATTACAGCCAGACCAGCAGGGCTCCTGGGGAAGATGCATATAAATATATAAACCCATATAAATTATTAATAATTGTTCCTAAGATGTTGTTATCTAACTCTTTTGACATAGAAATGTAATCGAGGTTTGATATTTTTACACTTTAACCATAAACAGTGGAATAAATGACTGTTTACAGAAAGGAAAGTGTGTAAAGTGTACAAATTAATGCTCTCCCCTCTCCATCTCTGCGTCTTCAGAGTACATGAACCGTTTGAAGGTCCAGAACCAGGAGGTTCTGTTGAACCTGATCGACCAGCGCCCCCCCGACACCCCCCTCATCACGCTGTCCAATCACCAGTCCTGCATGGACGACCCACACATCTGGGGTAAACACAACATGACACCACACACATCAGAAAACATCTTGTGGTCAGTTTTCTATTAAATATCACAGAGTTTAATCTTGTGGAATGAAAATGTGCATTTATTGGATTCCTCTGTGTCTTGTCAGGCGTGTTGGTTTATCCTAAATATGAGAAGAGCCGGACTGGTCCAATTTAAATATTTATTGAGATGCAATGAAAGTTGAACAACATAGCTATGGACAATTATCACAGCCTAGGCTAATTAAGTTAGCAATAGATAGTTAATAATGGCCCCGAACAAAAGGGGTTTGATATAGTTATAACAGTAGATTTAATATGATTGGTTATGAAAGATTGAAGGGGAGTCACCGCAAATCAATTTGGTTCTCCCTTGTTGGTGCACAGGCATGTCCACCCCTCTTGGCACAGAAATCCAGGAAGTGACAAGAAGCCGCTCTCCGTGACGCTACTACTACTCTGATAGTTGCTAAGCAAAATGTTCTCTTCATGAAAGGCCTTGACACAGCTGATGCCATGTGGGCCATTGGCGAAAGGAATATGATGTTCCTGCTATATTCAAACAATGTCCTGTTGATGTAAACATTAGTATCCTCGAAACCAAAACAACGAGACAAAACAATGTCAACAAAGTCACTGTGTCCGACCTCCAGAACTTTATCATACAGCTGCTTGAAACATATTTGTGAATGACTCTATGGGAATAATAGTTTAATACCAAAAGTTAGAATTCAGAACAATTATAAGATTCATTATTAACAATATGCAACAAGGGTTATTTATAAATCATTTAAATAAAGGCCTTATATCTGGTTCAAACTGATCATGCTTCCCCCCCCTTTAGTTGCAAATAGTTTCAGTAAGACCCAAATACCAGCTAGAATTTGAAATCCTAACAGTCTGCGTCCAAAAGGAGAATTAGAAATCTGCTGTTTGAACATTTGATCTGAAATGGAAATGAGCTCTTTTAGAATCTGATATTCAAACTGTATTTATAGTACAAAGTGTTCATCCTTTATACTTACCTATACTGAAGATTGAAGTCATATTTGGCTGTAGTTTTCATATAAGACATGTTTCTATCCCCCCCACACATATGTTAAACATTTCCTTTTTGTATTTTGCATTTATGTTGTGTGAAATAAACACAATTCAAAAACTAGTTCATTCAGAAACAGTGGCTGTAAGAAACGTGTGTTTGTGACAGGCGTGCTGCAGCTGCGACAGCTGTGGAGCTTCAACAAGATGCGCTGGTGAGTTTCTTCATCTCACGCTCTCTCAGAAAACTCATTGATCTGTTGGAAGATGATTGTTGATCCGCCTGTGACTGATGGACAGGACGCCCGCAGCCTCCGAGATCTGCTTCAACGTGGAGCTGTTCTCCAGGTTCTTCAGCCGTGGGAAGTGTGTTCCTGTCTGCAGAGGTGGGTCACCCCCCCCCCCACTATACACACAACACACACCCCACCGCACGTCAACAACATGTGAACGAGCCACTCGTATTTACATGTCTTCTCCAGGTGACGGCGTTTACCAGAAGGGTATGGATTTCATTCTGGAGAAACTGAACAGAGGAGAATGGGTGCACATCTTCCCAGAGGGTAAGTGAACCGAGTTGTCTGTGTGTTAGTCTGTTTGTGAGTGTCTGTGTGTGTGTGTCTGTTTGTGTGTCTCTCTGTGTGTTTGTGTCTGTTTGTGTGTGTGCATTTGAGCGTTGCAACCATGAAATATGATTTGACTCATGAGAAAAAAAGAAAAGAAAAATCATTAAATGTGGGTCATCATTAATATTGTGGCCCCAAATACATTTTACACAATAAATAATACAGAAAAGATGTAGATTCATATTTAACATTAAAAACCAGTTTATAATAAAGTTAATGGTTAACTGTTAAATATCAAACCTCCGCTTCATTTCTCTGTCATAATGGTTTAATAACATCTCAGGAGTCACAGTGCACTTTGTTTTCAATATATCGTTTACGTCTGCTCATATTGAATCAGTTTTCTTGATGGCCTGATATCAGGAACTTTTTCTGTTTTGGTTGATTTTGTATCGTAAAGAGAATCAAGAACTTTCTGTCTCGTTCCTTCTTCACAGGAAAAGTCAACATGACTGAAGAATTCATTCGACTGAAATGGGGTGAGCAGGGTTCATGTTCCTGTGTGTGTCTATCCTCCAGTCACAATGCTCTGGACAGATGAACGTACACCATTACACTTGAGCTGTGCTGCCTGTTGTGTGTCTGTGGTTCTGTCTCAAACCTCCTGGTGTGTGTTTCTGGTGTGTGTTCCAGGTGTGGGTCGGCTCATCGCAGATTGCTCCCTCAATCCGATCATCCTGCCCATGTGGCATGTGGGTGAGTTCACATCACAGCTGATCACAGGACCTGAAGTGAAGATATAGATTATCTACAGTACATAGATGATAGATCACTTCTCTGATACCAAGAGTTCATATAGAAATCATGTATGTGTTATTCTATGTGTTCTACTTCTGTCTTAGGTCTGAGTGATGTTCTGCCCAATATGACGCCCTACATTCCTCGGACAGGCAAGGTGGGCACGACAAAGGGTCATTTACATCCCCCCCCTGATTAGTGTCTGTCTTTCAAAATGGATATTATTTATATTGACATGTGCATACAGAAGCTTTGAGCATCTCTCTCCCTCTATCTCTCACAGACACACACACACACACACACACAACTTTGTGAGTGACTGCAGCTGTTTACACTGGTCTCCTTTCAGAAAATCACCGTCCTGGTGGGGAAACCCTTCAGCGTGAAAGATCTGGTTGAATCCCTCCGAGCTGAAAACAAGAGCCAGGTGAGGACAGGCTGGATTCCACATGCACATGATTTACAGTCTGTGTTTTATGGAAAGACGTAGAAACTATTCTTCATCGTGTTACCTTCAGAATTTGACGTTTAGTCACTTGATGTCTTGGTATCAGATTTCTTGGAACATGAATCTGTCGCACAACACCACACATTTGAAGATGTCACTTGTGTAAACAAACCAATTTATCAATGAAATCTCTTGTGGATTAATCAGCAGATGATAAGCTGCAGCTGTCCTGCTGCAGCGCCACCTACTGGCCAGAGGCTGTCTGATTCCTGGTTGTTCTTGTGAACGTCTCAGGAACGTGCTGAGGGAACAGTGCCACATGATATTAATATACTAATACTCTTAACGTTTCCTTTCAGATGGAAATGAGAAAGACTTTGACTGATTTCATCCAGGAGGAGTTTCGGAGCCTCAAGGCCCAGGCTGAGGTTCTTCATGAGCAGATCCACTCTAGATCCTGAGTCACAGCCAATCAGACTGATGAGCCTTTACCCTAACACTAGGGTAACTTAGAACACTGGACTGTTTTTACCACATTTCATGGTATCTGCTCACATCCTCTGCTCCGCTGCAGCACCCGGAACTTCACAGAATCCACAGAATCCTCACAGACCGAAGGTGGTTTAGATGTTTGAGCTTCATCAGGATCATGATCATTGAGAATCAGGCTCTTCTGTGAATTTGGGTGCAAAAGGAACTCCTCTGTA
This sequence comes from Platichthys flesus, assembly GCF_949316205.1. Taxonomy (NCBI): domain Eukaryota; kingdom Metazoa; phylum Chordata; class Actinopteri; order Pleuronectiformes; family Pleuronectidae; genus Platichthys; species Platichthys flesus. The sequence goes on along the minus strand of NC_084951.1, from coordinate 27,288,846 downwards.
ACTCAGCCCTCGTTTCAAACCGCCTTCAAGCTTTGATTCCATCGGTCCGATTCAGGTGCTCAACAGGATCAGCTCCCGGACAAACTGTGGAGAGCAGATGACTGAGGTCCATGGATCCTCAAAGTCTGCTCCTGCTGTCCGTCACTGAAGAGAAGAAGATCTCCAACGTTTGAAGAATCTCCAGAACAGATTGAAGTGCTTCTAAATTAACTTCAGCTGTTGTTCTCCTGCTACCGCCAACCAGCTCAGTGTCCAGAGGAGAATGTTGGACGATTCCACGTGTCATGAATTACGCCCAATGCCAACGTTTATGATCACTGCAGGAAGCAGTGTGTCCTCTAGTTGTGGTGTTCTGGGCGTGTGACACATCACACTTTAGTGCATGAGGCCAAAACTTCAACCTTCAATTCACAACTCTTAGGATTTCAGTCTTGTTTTATTTTTGTTTTTAAACAAAATTCTCGATTTTGTATCATTTTACACAACACTCGAATAAACTCTCAATATTTAAATGAAGAGGCAGAAGGAGGTCTTTGTGCATCTTGTTGTGATTTGTTTTCTTGCTCCACACATCAGGTCACGTTCTGCTCCCTGGTGAATTTAGAACCATCAGCATCAGCTGATCGATGTCTTGTGCTGCTGATGTATTTTTTTGATGCAAATATCCGTCCCTGCTTTACCCCAGTGACAAATACAGTTCAGTACACATCCTGTGGCTGCTTCACATTACAAGGTCGCCCTGTTGAAGTGAAGCAGCAGTGATTAGAAAGGCCGGGTTCACATCAGACATGAAAACACAAACACGTTGAATTCCTCCTGTTTATGAAGAGGATTTAAAACCAGGGCAGGAATCAGAGTCTCTGCCACCACAAGATAAACTACGATGCAAAACAGTCACCACAGAATGAAAAATCAAACGCACTGTTGAAGAATTAAATCCAATTTGGTATTTGATTTAAAAATACATAATTCAGTGATTGTCCCACTTTCAGGAGAACGTTACACAAAGCTGCCGTTTGTTGAAACACTAAATGTTTATTGTGTTCCTCTGTTCTATAGATCTATAATTTCTAATCTGAAGGTCAGCTGTCTGTCAGGGAGACGCATGCAGAGTGAATGTTCAGATATGATGAAGCTAATATTAAAGTTTTTAGTTCTCTTTTTTAAATCAGTTGAGGAACATCCATGTGTTCCCTGCTCTCTGTAAACCTCCTTGTTATTTCCTAGTGGTGTAGATTGTGTGTTTTTTCCCTACACATGAAACTGTGAGTTTTCTGTTGACCTTCTCAACATGTCACACGTGTATATAACGTGTTTATAGCGTGTTCCTCACAGAGGTCAGTGGCTTTCATAAAGAAGGAAAGGCTGAGAGACCTCTGTGTTTTCTGATGAATGTATTGCCTTACTGTGATTGCCACTCTTTCCTATTGTACGTGAAGGTCAATAAAGTGTATTTTCTAAATTTGACCCTTGGTCTGTTTGTTTTCTCCTCTGAGAATCAACCATCAACTTTCAGCTGATTGAAATATGATGAAAACATGTGATCCGTGTTTTTATTCTTTTAATAAAAACACGGATCACATGTTTTTTGAACATTTTCTAAAGCTCCTGTATCAACAGGATTTTAAGCATTGCACTGCTGCCAAATGATTGGCTGCCCGGATAGTCACGTGACGGACGGGTGTCGCTAATAAAAACCATAAGAGTATTTTTAACTTGGTTTAGTTTAACAGTTTTATTTACTTGTTCGTTTCACTGTGTGTCTTCTGTCTATGATTATTAATGGGTTTAAAATTTGTATTTGTAATTATTTATTAATCACGACATAAATTACAACAATACCAACGTGCGAACGATTTTTAAAAGGGAAAAAAATAACAGTACAGATTTAAACAGAACGAGGATTAAAAGTTAAATTATTATGTTTTTATTAGAAATGTTAAACGAATGAAATCCATCCGACGCGGGGTGTGTACGTCATCAAGCGGCGCCTGCAGCTCCGGCAGCGGGAGTTTGTCCGGAAACAAACAGGAGGTGAGTTTGTGTTCCAGTGGAATGAGACGCGTGCTGTCGCGTGTGTAGTTGTGGTTCATTGAAAGTGACGCAACACACTTGTTGTGTATTTAACCCAGGTTGTCTCTTGTGTTTGGAATCAGGCGGAAGTCGGACCCGTGTGTCTCAGACGCCATGACGCAGAGGAAGAGGCTGTCGGGCTCAGTGAGTTCACTTCATCATGTCCCTGTTGTCTTCTTCACACGCGACTACACAACTACACAACAGGTGCAGTCACTGTTCGACCTCATGTCTGAACGGGACTCGAGTGTGTCACTACACAGCTCAGGTGTTAGGGACGTCACTTCCGTCAGTAATCAAGGGACCTGACGCTGAAGGTAAATCTGACTGGCTGCTGGCTCGGATAAAAGTACTAAGTACTCTGAAAGTACTGTCGAAGTACTGTCTAACTACAATGAAAGTACTCTGAAAGTACTCTGAAAGTACTCTGAAAGTACTCTGACCACCATGTGTCCGCTCAGCAGACCAGACATCATTGCCTCTGTCTCTTTAAACCAGTTGAGGAGATAGGACACGATGGAGAATGTCCCTTCTTTGTCCCTCTGCACTAATAAACACATGGAACAAGACAACAAGAACAACAAGAGAGTAAACAACTATGACATCAATGCAACGTCCACAGGAAGATGGAATCTAGTACAGGACACTGTTCTAAAGTGAGGGGGGTGAATTTGATGTAACTAATGTACGAACATAGAGAAACACTGAATGATTAAAGTGATCAAGTGCATTGAGGTGAGTCATTCAGACAAAGATTATGTAGATTAATAAGTATATATACAGTTCATGAACAGTTGAGGTGAATACTGATGATGATGATGTCCCTTTCATACAGTTCTCAACATGTCCACACGTGTCTGTAATGGTTCTGAAGCTGAACTCAAAGAAGTTGGATTTATTTTTAATAAATGAGAGCTCAGTTATCTCAGTGGGGGAGTAATGTTCAACCCTCTCTGATGTATTTTGTGGGTTTGAGGTTGTGTCTGGTCTCAGCCGCTGTTTCTCCACGTAGAGACAACCCAGCTCCTCCGGGACCCAGGAGGAGGACGAGGACCCGACCTTCACTCAGCCGAGCACGTCCCAGGTCCAGAGGGGACTGGAGAAGTTCACTCCTGCACAGGTCGACCAAAAGGTACGAGGCACAGGAACCTACACGCTTATTCAAACATATTTATATTTATATTCACACGCTGTCTGTCTGTGCGTCTCGTAGACAGCAGAGGTGGTGCAGTACTTCCTGGTGAAGGACCAAAAGAAGATTCCCATTCGCCGAGCAGGTGAAGTTACACAACCCCTGTGTCTGTCCTTTCAGACTAAAACACAACCCCTGAGTTTTCAAAATAAAACTGGACCTTCAGCTTTTCCAAGGTTCTCTGATTCAGAGGCTGGAGCAGTGATGTGGATTCAAATGAGTGGTTAAAGCCTAAGAGACACACACACACACACACACACACACAAATAGATATACACTAATATTGTGATTTCTCCTTTTTCCAGACTTGGTGAAACACGTGGTGAAAGATTATAGAAACATTTACCCAGAGATCATGAAGAAGGCGTCACGGACCTTTGACCAGGTTCGTTCTGTCAAACCGGATCGATGACAACACAGCGACTTTTTAAACACACAAATATCACATTTACACAAAGTTTCTCTTCTCTACTCACTGAACTAGGTCTTTGGTCTTAAACTTGTGGAAATCGACACCAAAACTCACGTGTACATCCTCATTAATAAACTGGAAACGGCTGAAGACGCCTCACGGATCAAGTGAGTCCTCAGTATTTCTACACTTTATCATGTTTGTAACGCTGCCTCATAACTATTGTATGATTCCTCACCATTTGCTCCACGTGTGTGTGTGAACAGCAGCCCGACCAATCCAAAGATGGGTCTGCTGTTCGCCATCCTCAGCGTTATCTTCATGAAAGGAGGCGTCGTGAGAGAAAGTGAGTGAGTCAAGAATCAACCTCACTTTCAGTTTATTCACAACTTGATTCATTTGTCCCTGAAAGACCTGGTTGTGTTTCCTGTTGTGTAGTCCTCATCTGGAACACTCTGAAGAAGCTGCGAGTGGACGCTGGGTGAGGCCGAGTTCTACATCTGTGTCTGTGTGATTTGAAAAGTCAGAATGTGAACATGTGACTCGTTGAACCTCGGGTGTCTTTTGTTTCTTCTGTTTCTGACGATGTGAAACGTTCAGACTGAAGCACGAGGAGTTCGGTGACGTGAAGAAAATGGTCACAGACGAGTTTGTGCGTCAGAGGTAAGAAGTCACGTCTCCTCAGGTGAACGTGACAAAGGTCTTCAGCTCCTCACTTCTTCACCTCCTCACGTCTCCACCTCCTCACGTCTTCACCTCCTCACTTCTTCACCTCCTCACTTCTTCACCTCCTCACTTCTCCACCTCCTCACGTCTCCACCTCCTCACTTCTTCACCTCCTCACTTCTCCACCTCCTCACGTCTTCACCTCCTCACTTCTTCACCTCCTCACTTCTTCACCTCCTCACTTCTCCACCTCCTCACGTCTTCACCTCCTCACTTCTTCACCTCCTCACTTCTCCACCTCCTCACGTCTCCACCTCCTCACGTCTCCACCTCCTCACTTCTTCACCTCCTCACTTCTCCACCTCCTCACGTCTTCACCTCCTCACTTCTTCACCTCCTCACTTCTTCACCTCCTCACTTCTCCACCTCCTCACGTCTTCACCTCCTCACTTCTTCACCTCCTCACTTCTCCACCTCCTCACTTCTCCACCTCCGCACGTCTTCACCTCCTCACTTCATCTCCTCACGTCTCCACCTCCTCACCTCTTCACCTCCTCACTTCTCCACCTCCTCACTTCTTCACCTCCTCACGTCTCCACCTCCTCACGTCTTCACCTCTTCACCTCCTCACTTCTCCACCTCCTCACGTCTTCACCTCCTCACGTCTCCACCTCCTCACTTCTTCACCTCCTCACGTCTCCACCTCCTCACGTCTTCACCTCCTCACTTCTCCACCTCCCTACGTCTTCACCTCCTCACGTCTCCACCTCCTCACTTCTTCACCTCCTCACGTCTCCACCTCCTCACGTCTTCACCTCTTCACCTCCTCACTTCTTCACCTCCTCACTTCTTCACCTCCTCACGTCTCCACCTCCTCACTTCTTCACCTCCTCACGTCTTCACCTCCTCACGTCTTCACCTCCTCACTTCCTTACACATGAACATGTTCTTCTTCTTGTGGATTCCTGAAGTCAGAGCTCTGAAACAGGTTTCCTCATTTACATGGTATTTAAGGACTTGGGTTTTTACAAGCTGTGATCCAGTTACCTGATTGCCCCCCCCCCCCCTCTACATGTATAGTTGTGTGTGGGTACTTTTCACCTTGTTGTTAGTACAGTCCTGTAATCCAGCGGTTCTGCAATCAGAGGTCGCAGGTTCGATTCCCGCTGTGATTCACACCTACTGGTGTGATCAGAGCCAGTGTCTCTCAGACCATAGACTCTGGTTTATACCACACCACAGAGCAGCAGGAGAGAGGGCAGCTCCACCTCTACAGCAGAGAGGCTGGACCACCTCTCACTCCAGACATTACACAGCACCGAGTTCTTTTGAACATCTAAAAGCAAAATGTCTTTTACAACATATATAACTAAGATAGTTGTGTGTAGGTACCTGGAGTACGTGCGGATCCCTCACACTGAACCAGCCGAGCACGAGTTTCGCTGGGGTCAACGCGCTGACCTCGAAGTGTCAAAAGCCAAAATCCTGGAGTTCATGGGTGAAGTAAGTGTCTGTTTAGTAATGGAGGAGCCGACTGAACATTCCTATAACTGATCACCTGAAGACGTGTCTAATGATGACCCGTGTTTGACCTCAGCTTCATGACCAGGACCCTCAGACCTGGAGTCAGCAGTACAGAGAGGCCCACTCCACCCCCGACTCCACGCAGGCCAGCACAAGCAGCCAGAGATAACCCCCCCACTGTTCCCTTGTTCTTATTTATCCAGTGTGATGCTGAGGCTGCATCAGTTCCACTCTCATCTTCTGTGTTCACACGTTACTTCACCTTTGAGCCTCCAACTCCTTTTTAATGTTACTTCACAAACGCTTCAGGTTTCAGTTCTCATTTTATTGCCTGGACGTCAAAGTTCAAGTTCAGAAAATAAAATCTTTTCACAAAGATTCAACATCAGTGATTTGCATTGATTGACATGTTCATTTCACACACACACACACACACACACACTGGACAAGGACAGTGTCCTGTTGAAGCTTCATGTCCACAGGTTCATCACAGAGCTCGGGACACAGCAGCACGTTAACACAGGAGCAGCAGCAGGACAGAGCTTCACTGCTGTGACACTTCCTACAACTGAACAGGTTTTTAAAGACGACTTGAGGTTAAAATTGACACTCGTCACATTGTGTGGGAAGAAGTACATTTATTTATTTACACAGCCATGAGCCGGCATCCAGGTTCTTTTCAAACGAGGATCTTCTGAAGAGAAACTCTTTCTTCTTGATCCCTCAGCTCACACAAACAAGCTGTAGAAGTTCCAGCTACGAGAAGAACTGACCTGGGGCCAGTTTGGACTTCAGCACGTTGTCCAACTGTCTTTGGTCTGAAGTGTTGTTGTGTTATGAAGCTGACGCACTTTATTGTGAGATCAGAAGTGAGCTGCCTCTGACCCACAACATCACGCTTGTGGAGACGTGTGATAAAGCTGAAGACCTTTTTGAACTCAAGTTATTTATCTCTCCTGACGATGAAGATCTTTGTTTTCCATGTTGTCAAATCATACCGGCTCCTTCAGGAGGGACAGAAGTTTAACTCGGGGTTATAACATCATTTCACCAACAACAGCCTAGTGGACCTTTAATATAGATGCATATTAAATTGTAACAATGTGGTAAATCACATTTTCATGAATATTTTACTATAATTTTGCTTGTAATAATAATAATTACAATGTTTATAGTCTTTCATTGTATGGATTATTACTTGTATAGTTTCTACATCACTTTACGGATCTATCCTTCTTTTTACTACTGCAGTACCCAGATTTGTCACCAGGTGTCGCTGTTGGGTCTGTGGTGACATTGACCAGACGAGTCCGACCCAGTTAACCAGCTTAATGATAACTGGTTCCCTGTAATCACTGGTGTGACCCCAAGGGAACACCAGTCAAACTGATCCCAGGACACGGTCCACGTGGTTTCAAGGTTTCACAGTCATTTCAGAAGAATGTTCATATTTTAAAAACTGACACGTTGCACCACAATTATTAATATTGCACCAGATTCCCCTTGTGTTACTTATTAAAATGACTGAGGTCCATTAAAAACATACAACAACACAAACACACTACACCTGGTGTGTGTCTGCCTGTCGGGTGCATAGAGTTGTGTATCTTTTAAATTACGTGAGGCACATCATGGTGTCATCGATACCACTTCTGTGTGTGTGTGCTAAACGTGAGCGATAAACTAGGTGATTAGCGTAAAGAGGGAGACGGCTAGCTGCTGTCGGAAGGAAACAAAAACACGTGGTTTAGTTTTCATTAACCGAGACACAGCCTGTTAAAGGTTTAGCTTAATTAAACCAGCTAGCTTTAACTAGCTTTAACCAGCCTTTAACCAGCCTTTAACCAGCAAAGCTAGCCATTTCCCTGCTTCACGTGTTTAAGCCACGCCTCCTCTTCCTGTCTGACATATGGCCTGAGCCCTACATTATAAATAAAGTGCATTTACAATGGAAATAGGCTGAGAAATGTCTCCCTCTCATTATCGAGGAGTTTTACACATTAACAACGATCACTATAATTACTTCACTTAAAGATAAGGCCTCGGTCCATCAGGGTGGGCGGAGCTGACACCAGCTGTGTCCATCAGGGTGGGCGGAGCTGACACCAGCTGTATCAATCAGGGTGGGCGGAGCTGACATCATCTGCGTCCATCAGGGTGGGTGGAGCTAACACCAGCTGCGTCCATCAGGGTGGGTGGAGCTGACATCAGCTGCGTCCATCAGGGAGGGCGGAGCTGACACCAGCTCGGCCCATCAGGGTGGGTGGAGCTGGCACCAGCTCGCGGGTCTGATTCCTCTAGATGTGGTCTGGCACCGTCTCTAACGCCTCCGCTGGGTCTCTGTCCACGTCCACATTCTGACAAAGAGACAAATGAGGTGTCTGTTCAGGAAACGTCTATGAAACTATGACAGATGGTAAAGACGTGTGGACGAAGACTTCCTGTCCACACGTCCTGTATCAGAGAGGATCTTCACCTCGGGCTTGTCCCTGTGTGTGTTGACAGCTTCGATGTGGAGGAAGACGGACTCCACTTTACAACCTGAGAGACAAACACAAAGGATGGAACCAGATGAACAAAGAGAAGATCATCAAATGTTTTACAATATGAGAAGGTTGAATTCTAACACGTAACAGACGTTGAGATAGTTCCTCCTGGACCAGGGTGAAGGTCCAGGATCAGGTCTAAGAGAAGCTGTGGAGATGGTCTAGGATCAGGACAAAGAGAAGCTGTGGAGATGGTCTAGGATCAGGACTAAGAGAAGCTGTGGAGATGGTCTAGGATCAGGACTAAGAGAAGCTGTGGAGATGGTCTAGGATCAGGACTAAGAGAAGCTGTGGAGATGGTCTAGGATCAGGACTAAGAGAAGCTGTGGAGATGGTCTAGGATCAGGACTAAGAGAAGCTGTGGAGATGGTCTAGGATCAGGACTAAGAGAAGCTGTGGAGATGGTCTAGGATCAGGACTAAGAGAAGCTGTGGAGATGGTCTAGGATCAGGACTAAGAGAAGCTGCGGAGATGGTCTAGGATTAGGACTAAGAGAAGCTGTGGAGATGGTCTAGGATCAGGACTAAGAGAAGCTGTGGAGATGCAGGGCAGAGACTGACCGTAGGCGACGGGGGTGAGTTTCAGAACCGTGTGCAGAGGACACTTCAGGTACGGAAGCTCATCTGGGACAAACACACAAATGTCCGTCAATACAAATGTCCTCTTTGAGTCTCCTGCAGGAGATTAGCTTCTGAATATCAAGGGAATAGGTTTTGCTCTCACTGGCGCTCTTGTCCAGGAAGTAGGCGAGCAGACATCTCATGACCGCCTGGTGACAGATGACCAAGACGTTCTCCTGCCTCTCCAGCTCCATGATGACCGGCTCCAGGCGCTGGACCAGGTCCTCGTAGGACTGAGACCCAGAGACAGATCCACACAGAACATTAAAAGACACTAAGATACTGGACTTTAAAACAATCAATGTAAAGAAGTCAACTCAGCTCTTCAATCTTTTTCTGACGAGACTAGAAGATAAGAAATCTCAATGTGACAGTGTCTCTGTCCTCCCATTGGCCGACACTCACCTCTCCCTTAGGGTAGCGGTAGCGATACTTGTCTTGGTCCCTCAGAGCAAACTCCTCTGGGTAATTCTCCTGAATGGCCTCATAGGTCATCTCCTCACACACACCCTGAGGCCGCAAACACACAAACACAATCTACAGTCAAACAGCTGCTTCCACCTCCTGGGGCGCCACACAAACTGTGATCCCCGCCTCCTGCTTGTTTGGCTCCACCCACCAGTCAGGCTGCAGTTTACTAACATAGTGGTCTCGACTCACAATGCGTGATGTTCAGGGAATTGCACGTGTTTGTGTGAAGCTACAACATGTTGTGAACACAGGTTTGTAGTGAGTCACTCACAGCATCGATCTCATTGAGGGCCTTCCACTGCTCGTACTGGACTCCCAGTGCCTCGGCCGTCTGGATGGTCCTCTTCATGTGACTGGTCCACACCTTCAGGTCACTGATGCACTGGCCTCGCATGTAGGCACCCAGCGCACTGGCAAACTGACGGGTACACACCGGAGACATGAGTACACAAACAGTCTCCTGCACCAAACACACACACACACACACACACAAAAAGTCTCCGAACCTTAGCCCCGCGGGGGGACAGCCCGGAGTCCCCCCCGATCCGACCCACGAGGTTGAGCTCGCTCTCTCCGTGGCGACACAGGTAGATGGATCGGGGGGTGACGTGGATGTTCATGAGGTAGTAGACGATCCGGCTCTGAATGTGGTCCTGGACCCGGTTCACCAGGTACCTGCTGCCCACGTTGAAGATCTTAATGTAAGACAGATTCCTGCGAGAGAGAAAACACAGCTGAGGACGAAGCTGCAGGTTCTCTGTTCCACTCCCATGAGGTCCATCTGCTTCTCAACACTCTGACTTCACCGAGCTCCACTGAAACAAAATCTATGGTTTCACCTAAAAGTTGCTCACTGGCTTTAAGATTCTCTGGACGAGGAATAAAACATTTTGTCTGCACTACAGTGGATGAGTCTGAGCAGCAGGACGGTGACTTCTCTTAGGTCATTACAACAGTTCTGGGACAATGGAGCTCAGTGGCTCATGACTCCAGCAGGTGGAAGGTGAAGATGGAGCCGGACCTGTCCTTGTCGTCGTCCAGGGGCAGATACGTCAACTTGTAACATTCGATCCTCTTGAGGAAGTCGGTCACGGCTTCCTCTTTGTCACAGTCCACGTAGTCTGGACTGCTCAGCTTCACTTGCTGTTTTAAAAGAGACAGAACGTCAAACTTCAACAGAACGTTCTCACTCACATGTGTAAACACTAAATGTCTCTTAATCCAGACCAGCAGCTCATATTCTCACCCCAAAGAACAGAGAAACTAAAGTTAAGAATCTTAAACGTTAAAACAACCGAACAGACTTTTGTCATCATAACCTGTTTTTATACATCACACTTTGAGAGAAGCTAAATATGAGATGACAGGAACTGAAAAGAGAAAGAAGGGAAGAGGAAGAGGAAGAGGAAGAGGAAGAGGAAGGAGAAGGAGAAACTGAACCTAGCATGAGGATTTTGTTCTTGTGTTTTCAGACGATGAAGATGAGAACAAACACACACTTGATCTTACACAAACCAACAAACCCACTTGGCTCGGAAATCAGTTCTCAGTGATCTTGGAACAACTTCCTGCTCTTATACAAAGACACACACACAGACACAGAAACACAAACACACAAACACACACTTACTTTAATATTCGCAGCAATGATGTCTAGATCGTCACATATCGACTCTACAAAGAAAACCTGACCAGGAGGGAAAAGAGAGAATTGGATGAATTCAGATCATAATCCCTACTGGGACATGTGTTGTGTTACAGGTATTCACCTAAGGAAATATAAAAAAATTGCAATATGCAATGAAAATATGAAGAGAATATGTGTGAACGATTTAGAAAACTGTAACTCAGGGTTTTAACTCGTCATCATCAGAGCAGGAACAAACCTTGTAACCGTTTTCTTTGGCGAAGCTGAGGATGACCTCTCTCCGCTCCTGGGTTGTGTTAGTGGCATCGAAAACCTTCCAGACAAAACTCAGGGTTAGAAAAACAATTATCTTTATGAAGACTCATGAATAAAACTACAGATGAAACCTGTTCTCATCAGAGTCATTTGAAACAGCTGCTTTAAAGGTTAAAAGGTTAAAGGTTTCTGGACACTCACCACGACCTGGCCCATCCCCCTGGTGAAGTAATCACACACGTCCTTCAGGGCAGCGACGGCACAGGCTCTGTTCACAGAGACAAGATGGATTCAAACACGTGAATCAAACAGTACACTTCAGTCCTGTACCCTGACGTGTGAAGGTGTGTATTGTTCATGAACTGGAAACCCGACGGTTGGTGAACGCTGTGTGAAGCTGAAGGTTCCTACTTGCGTATCTTCATGGCCTCTTCGTTGTCTGGTCTGAAGAACTCGAAGCTGTTGTAGGAGCGAGTAGCGTCTCTGCGATACTGACCCACGTTGAACACTGGGACAGAGAAATGAGGTGGAATGAAACCACTGGACTCTCCAGCTACAAGTGGAGGTCACTGGATAAAAGGGTCAGCTAAATGAAATGTAATCTCTGCTTCCTCCTATGATCAAGACATTGAGTTTAAATGTGATAAAAGATCGTCACACACATAATTTGTTCAGAACAGACGATAAACTCACTCTACAAACCACGAGTCAGTCTCTCCGTAAGAATATATTATGATATTTAATAGGATCAATGACAGGAACAACTTCAACTTAATGCAAAGCCACATCCGGATAAGTTATATGAAAGTTATGAAACATTTAAATTCTCTAACACTGTTCCTAAAGACCAGTGGAGCTGATCACTGAATGTCACTGAGCTGTGACTGAGTCCAGACTCTGAGGTCACGTGACCCGGTACCATCAGGGAGCCCGGTCAGCTGATACCTGTGGTGGTAACTCCGATCCAGTTCAGGTATCTGGTGAGCTTCTTGGAGATGTAGGTCTTCCCTCGGGCCGGGAGTCCCACCATCACGATCATGGTGGGAGAGTTGGTGAACTGGGGCACCGACGCTGAAACACACAGACACACAGAGTTCAATTCCTTCTGCTGGTTTCACACGTGTGAATAAAACCTTCACTTCCTGTGGAGCAGCCAGTCCACAGCACGTCTTCTTCACGTGGAGTTTAACTTAAGTGAACTTTGACCTGGGATATTTTACGGAGGTTATGAAAGGAGCTGAAAACTGAATGTGTGAAGTTCTGAGGGAGGTCGTGATGTGAGCACACACATCTGACATTTATACAAATAACTGGTTGTTATGGTTTGGTCCATGTTCCATCTGCTCACATGGAGAGGGCGGGGCTTATGACTTGCTCTAAGAAGCTTTGGGATCATCTAGCAGCTCTGAGGAGATTCTTCTTGTTCCTGAAGCTTCTCAGGATCCAATGGGAAACAAATCCTCCTCCACTGAATAGAACAGAATAATAAAGCACAGGGGACACCTTCTGTCTGAGATGATATGATTATTACTGTAGATCAGTTAAAAATCTGTGTTTATCATCAATATTCAGACGGAACATGTTTCCAAATTTAAAGTGTAATTTAATTGTATTAGTCAGGACAAGTCAGAACCTATACACTTTACTCTGTACTGTTGTTTTTATCATTAAACCTGAATGAGAGTCTAATCTGTCAGGAGAGGGGACACGTTGTGTAACAGAGGAGCTTTGGGGTGAATAACCCTCAGGTCTCACACACACAGACACACACAGACACACACACACACAGTCATGGATCATCTGCACACAACAAAAAACGGTTTCACGCCTGCTGTATTTTACAGGTATCAACTTGTTACACTGAGGTGACGGCAAACAATGCAGTATCCACGTGTGTGTGTGTGTGTGTGTGTGTGTGTGTGTCTGTGTGTGTGTGTGACTGTGTGTGTCTGTGTACTCACAGCCCCTGCGTTGACTCAGTCTGCTTTTCAATGATGGCACCCAAATTTTCTCCAGAGGATTTTGAGTGAGTGTTCTTTGTGTTCCTGACATGACTTCAGCAGCCAGGTGTGTGTGTCTGTGTGTGTGTGTGTGTGTGTGTGTGTGGACCTCTGTGCTGCCTGTGTGTGTCTGTGTGTGTCTGTGTGAGGATGGAAGGCAGATGTCCGTACAGATTTTGAACTTCCTCGCACCACGTCCTGTGGGGGAGGAGCCTAACTGGTCGGCCAGTCCTCACACCTGTTGGGCTTGTTGCAGAGGACGGAGTGATCTGATTGGCCGGGCCACCGATCAGTCATGTTTCCACAATGACGTCGTCCACCAATCACCACGTGCAACTGTAAACCTAGCCCGGTCACACAGGAAGTGGTGTAGCATGACAAGAGGGAATCTGAGATGATGTGTCACTCCCAGACCTGTGTGTGTGTGTGTGAGTGTGTGTGTGTTATTTTTAATTAGGGACTAACAATTATTTAATTAAATAATTAAAGAATGGATTTTAAGATAAATACACTTTCAACAAGAGGAAGTTAATATTAATATAAACTTTCATATTCAATTGTTGATCACATTTTAAAGGTTCAGTGTGTAGGACTTACGTGAAAGGATGAAACAATAAGTGTGTTGGATTTAAAATGTACAAATGTTTTTTTTCTTTACACTAGAATGGACCCTTAATATCTAAATACTTAAATACTTCATAATTAAGGGGTATTCAGCTGCAGCATGACACTTCACCACTAGATGTCACTACATGCTACACACTGGACCTTTAACAGTGACATAAGGACCCGTCTGGTGGAATCTGGAGCTTGTTACTCAACACTGGTTCTGTTACTGGTTCTGTTTTATCATCTTTTGACTCTAGTGTCTTTTTGTGTAATCGTTTGTCATCTCTTGATACTCGACCCAACCACGTGTGTGTGTCTGTGTTGTGCAGCTCATGTCGACTTGGAGCATCTGTAATATTGAACTTTCAAATGAAATTGAAATCTTTCTAATCCAGAACATCACACGTGTGTCTCCCAGTTAGAAAGTACACACAGAGGAAGTTGTGTGTCTGCTGCACTTCTGACAACAAGTCAGATCTGATTCATGTGTGTGTGATACTTGAGTAAATGTACTCTATTACTCTCAGCACAATTTGACTTGTGACCGTGACACAGCCCCCCAACACGCACGCACGCAAAAACTCACACACACTCACACAATCAGACCTGGCTGTGCGGGAAGCAGCTTTATTCAACGTGCGTGTGTGTGTGCGTGAGAGAGAAAGCTCACCTGTGCTGTCACACCGCAGCCTCCGCACCGTGTGCACGTTCCTCTTGGACTCCATTAGTTTCTCACACTCAGAGACCACGTGGGTCGCTGCTCGTCACCCCCCCCCCCCCGCCCGCCCCGCACAAACGCACACGCACACACACACACACTACAGCTTCTCTGCTCTGGACACCCAGGATCTACTCCCCCCCCCCCCCCCCCCCCCCCCCCCCTCTGCCGGGCTCCATGTGTTCGTATGCTCCCAAACACACACAGGGCTTACATAACAGAGTGTGTTTGTGTGTGTGTGTGACAGAGTGCGTGTGTTTGTGATATTGAGTGTGTGCGAGGGGTGTGTGCGTGTGAAGCGGGGGGGGGGGGGGGGTGGTGGTGCTCATTCATCAATGCGAACGATCAGCTGTTGCGTCACGGGTGTACGCACGCGCACACAGTCTCTCCCTCAGATGACAGAACATGAGGAACTGTGTGTGTGCGTGTGTGTGTGTGTGTAGCAGCGTGTGACCCGCGGGTTCTCCGTGTGTCGCTGTCACTCACCGTGTGGCCGCTGGAACCGGAGCGCCCGCCCCGCGCCCCCCCTCAGCTCGGCTCCGTCTTGCGTAACCGCCGGTCCGTTCATCCTGCGGATCTGTTCCTGGCGTGTGCGTGTGTGCGTGTCTCTGTGCGTGTTCGTGTCTCTCTGTGTGTGTGTGTGTGTGTCATGTATGTTCCGGTTGTGTGTCCGTGCCTCTCGTGATGTTCGCTCCGCAGAAACACACTGTCCTAAAATGTTCAGTGTTCCTGCTCCGTCCGACGCCTCGTTTAGTTCCGTCTGACACACACACACACACACACACACACACACATACACACACACTGACACTTGCACACACTAACACGCACTGTGTGTGGAGCGAGTTCTTCAGGTTCCATAAGCAGCCAGTCTGTGTGTGTCCGCCCCTCCCTCCTCCTCCTCCTCCTCCTCCTCTGGAGCAGAAGCAGCATCACTGATGCTCAGTGCGCGTTCACGTCACAACACTTTAAAGAGATAGTTCACTGAAAATACAGGATTCTGTCCACCGTGCAGTGACTCACACACACACACACACAAACACACACACACACACACACACACACACACACACACACACACAAACACACACACAAACACACACACACACACACACACACACACACACACACACACACACACTGTACTTGTGGTGAGGATGCTCGTTGAACGATCCCTCCTCCAGCCCCTCAGCTGAACTTTGACCCCCACAGCTAAAGGCCTGACCCTAAACCAAGTCTTTATGAGGTGAGGACAGAAGGTTGTGTGTCTCTAGGGACTTTAATCAAAATGGTCCTCAGGAGTATAGAAGCACAGACACAGGAAGCAGCAGCCGCCGGGGGTGTTAGCGTAGTCCATGTTTATTAGTCTGGGTTAGTTAGTCGACACAGAGCACGATGCAACAAGCAGGTACAACACAGCTCTATATCGCAGTACCCCCCCCTGCCCATCAACCCCCCTACATGTGTGTGTGTGTGTCTGTGGGGTTGAACTCCACCTCTCCTACACACACACACACACACACATACATCACATACATCACAGCAGCCCCCCCCCACCTCTGTAATCTCCTGCTGAATCCTGTGATACTGATTTCATCCGACTGATAATAGCACAGTAGTTGTTATCATGAGCAGAATTGTTATTATTTATATCTCAGTTTTTTTGTCTTTATATTTTTTACAAGTTTTTATGTTGTGTTTTCTTTCCCACGTGTTTACATGTATAAAAGAAGGCAGCCACAGAGACAGGCAGACGAACAGGGTCCAACAGCGCCGGGGTTCAAGATGGACGACAGCTCCACTTCCTGCCCCCCCTCGAACTGGAGCCAAGATACTGTGACATCACACTGGAGGTCCGGCTGTCAATCATCACAAGTCAGTCTCAGCTGTCAATCATAATGTCTCATGACCATAAATCTGCATCAGCAGAAACCATCTGTTAACATGTACAGTTACTGTGTCCCATCGGCTAACATGGAGGAGGCGGGTTCAGGAGATGTTTTGGGAGGTGTCCTGTCGTCCATCTTTGTTTCCAGTCGTAGAAACAGTCGCATCGTTTACAAGGCAACAGGTTTGTGGATTATTAGGTTTAAAGATGGACGGACAGTTTTCACGTGTCCTGTCCTTCAGGACGAAGACAAACACAACAGAACAATGAGAGAAAAGCTCGATGCTCCAGAAGCTCAGAGTGTTTGGATCCATCTCCGGTGTCGGTCCGTCCACTCAGCTCTGCCTCGGGGACACATGGGGGGGGGGGGGGGGGGGTTGTTCTCACTATGGTTCTACTCTAAATGTCTCTGGGCTTCTAAACGAGGAAAACCTACGAGGAGACGATGGTGGTGTGGGGGGGGGGGGGGTACATGATACAAACGCCACAGCGTGGGGGCGCTGTCGTACAAAATCAAAACAGAGCAACGGATATTTAAAAAAAATTACAATTTCATCATCTTATAAAAGAAGCCATGGAAATAAAAAAATGACAATCTCGAGGTTCTATTTACATTCAGAGAACGAAACGTCAGCTTCTCTCTCTCTGTCAGCTCCTCCTCTTCCTCCTCCTCCTCCTCCATCCTCCCTCCCTCCTTCAGAGGGTCCCATTGGGTTTTTGCTACAGAGGACGACCCTGTGTGTGTGTGTGATGTGTGATGTGTGTATATGACATGTGTGAGTTTGTGTTTCCGTGTGTGAGGACCTTTACAAACTAAGTGGTTTTCTGTGACTTGTGTTTGGATGAACGGATTCGCCATGACACCACATCCCCCTGCGTCTCAGTGTGTGTGTGTGTGTGTGTGGGGGGGGGGGCCTCAGTGTGGTCATGACATTGAACATGACGCACTGGTGGAAACAACAGAAGGACCAGTTCCTCTACTGGCTCTAATGGGAAGGAAGTCCATCACCACTTGTATGCGAGTTCCTGCTCATTTGGGTTGAACTCTATGGCGCCCCCTTGCTTCACAACCCGGAACTTCTCTGACCTTCTCGATTGCACCTCGTAAATCTGTCAAACACGTTTTTACCTTGTTTTTTGTATTTTTCGTTTTCTAGTCTTTGTGGTTTTGTCCGTGTGTTGTGTTACGCTGCCGAGCGTCAACACAACTTCCTGCTCCTGCCTCGTGAACGGGAGGATGGAGGAGCAGGGAGGGTGAGGAGAGAGGGATGATTGACAGAAGGAGAGGAGGATCGACTGGACTCACTTAAGGCAACGGACCCCTCATCGCCGCAGGTCAGGGACGGAGAGTACACAATCGCACACAGACACGCACAGAGTGACCGTCACTCCTTAGACTCATTAATGTGGAGTCTAACAGAAGGACTCAGAGGGTCATGCATCTTAGGGTTCAGCCGCGCACACAACACAAATCTGCCAGATCATCCCCAGACGCATGCACACTAACTTATATACACAAAAACAACACAAGCAACTTGGAAACGACAAAGACACATTGTGGTGAAGTCTGAAGATGCGTGGAAATTAAAACTGGTGACAGACTTCAATGTTTCTACAAAGTGTTTCCACATTTTGGTTTTACTTTTCCCTTTTCTTCATCTTCACCTTCATCTTCCTCTCCTGTCCTGCACCTCTCTGTCCCTCCTCCGTTCAGGAGAGGGATCTGATTGAGCATATTTTCTGTGTGTGTGTGTGTGCAAGTGCATCTACAGGTGTGTGTGTGTGTGTGTGTGTTTGTAAACGTGGTAGAAAAGGTGACACATCCTGTAAACAGATGAACTGTGTAAACCTGTGGAATGTACTGAGACTGTGTGTGTGTGACATTACAGGCAGTGGAGTCAGCAGCGGTGTGTCCCTCAGTGTGTGTGTGTGTGTTGTTGTGTGTGTGTGTGTGTGTGTGTGAGTGTGTGTGTCTAGGTGGGCCGGTTCAGGATGCTCGACATGGACGGAGCGAGGGGGGGAGGCGGGGCGGCTGTGACGGGGGAGGCAGGGCCGGAGCTCTCGTGTCCGGGGGGGACGGGCCCCCGGTTGCTGTACTGGCCGATGAAGGAGCCGTCCTCGTTGAACTGGATGTCCACGCTGTCTCCGTACTCGGCCAGAGAGTCCTCGCTGCCCAGCTTGCTGTCCTCGCCCAGCGACCGCTGGCTGTCCGAGCGCTTCTCGTCCCCGTCGCTGAAACAAACACAGACTGAAGGTGATCCTCTGAACCAGGTTCGAAGGTTATGATGTAACAAGAGGAACATCTGAGCCCACAAGGAGTTCCTGTCACAGTTCATGTTCAGAAGTGAAGCAGGTTTGAGAAAGACTTAATGTGAGAAGAAGAGCTGCTCCTCCTTCTGAGACAGTTGTCTCTGTAACAACAACTTCCACAAAGTCAGCGTTGTACTACTTTCTAAATAAACTACATCTAATGACGCACACAGCACCACAGTCACTGGCACAAAAGACACACAACACATGCATGTAAGAGCAACACAAAAAGTCTGTTAATGTCCTCACCTCTCCAGAGACCTGCAGGCAGACCGTTAGAGGACGAGAGACAAGTGAGATAGAAAGGAGGGAGAGCTGGGAATGACTTTATATACAGTCACTGATTCTCTCTATATACAGTCACTGATCATCTTTATATACAGTCACTGATTCTCTCTATATACAGTCACTGATTCTCTTTATATACAGTCACTGATCATCTTTATATACAGTCACTGATCATCTTTATATACAGTCACTGATTCTCTTTATATACAGTCACTGATCATCTTTATATACAGTCACTGATTCTCTCTATATACAGTCACTGATCATCTTTATATACAGTCAATGATTCTCTCTATATACAGTCACTGATCATCTATATTCAGTGGTTGTAGAAAACCCACCTGTATTCTCCAAAGGTCTCGTCTTTCATTGGTCGAGCTTCAGAGTCCACCTCCTTGTCTTCCTTGTCCTTCACTGTAAGAAAACAACTCATTATATATCAAACCCTTCACTACACAATAAGGTGTGTGTGTGTGTGTGTGTGTGTGGGGGGGGGGTTACCTGCGTACTTCCCGCCCCGGCTGCGTTTGATGAGGCAGAGGATGAGCAGGATCAGGATCAGCAGCACGATGGCGCTGACGAGTCCGATCAACCAGCCCTGGGTGGCGAAGCCGGCGGGCATCTCCGAGGGCACTGAGGGACGGAGAGAGACCAGGAAGTGATCAGGTGTGTGCACGTGACTAACGACACACAAACACGAGGGTTCTTTAGGTTCTAAAGGTTCTACTGAGCAGGTACCTGGTCCGATGGTCCACCCCTCCTCCTGCCACTGAGTGACGTTCCCATGGAGGATCATGAGGTGGTACTGAGTTCCTGGTTGGAGGCCTGTCAGCGAATAGAAACCCTGCGAGGAGTTCACTAGCTCTGACTCCTCCCACTCGCCCCCACCTACATCACACACACACACAACAAACAAACACACACGTAACAGGTTAGTGAAGTTGTTTTTGGTTTTCTGAAGTGTGAGGTTAGTTTTTCGTCGTGTTGGTTTGATAATGGTCACGTGGTCCTCCCTCCGCGTGGTGGAGTCAACCCACCGCTCTTCCTCAGGTAGCGGAAGTGGAAGCCGTGGTTCCTGTCTCTCTCTCCAGGAACCCAGCTCAGGTTGAAGGACGTGTTGTCCTGCACGATGGTGACGTTCGATGGAGGAACTGGAGGAAGAAGGAAAACCGGTGGTGAAACACAAAGGACCTGATAAAGGTAATAAAAGCACTTGACTGCACCTAGACAAATAAATGTAGTTTCACCTCCGTCCAGCAGGGTGGCGCCACTCAGAGTGACGGGGGGGCCGTCCCCGGTGGCGGTGCGGGCTATCACCTTGAAGGTGTAGTGGCTGCTGGGGTCCAGATGGTCCAACACGATGTGAGTCACGTTGGGATCACTGATGAACTCCATCTGCAGAGGACTGTCTCTGCTCTCCACCTCTACAGACGGGGGGGGGGGGGGGGGGGGGGGGGGGGGGTGTTAGAATCCTTCATATTCTCAAAGTTTCCTGCTGAATACTGGAGATAATCCCTGGTTGTTAATAAGTTCACAGTGTTTGTAACAACTGATCTCAGTTCAGCTTCACTCTTCAGCTGCAGCTGGTTGAGGGAGCAGTAGAACATCTCATCTTCATCTTCACTGAACTCTGACCCACAACATCCACTTCGTCAGTGTGCTGCTGTGACACCTACTGGTACTACTGGTACTATGTTTAATTTTTAGCTCCCCCCCCCACAGTAGTTCATTACCTTGTTGGTACTGAACCATGTATCCCAGCAGGATCCCGTTGGTTTCGACTGGAGGCGTCCAGAAGAGAATCAGGGATTTCTCTGTCGGGCTCTCAGACCTCAGGGATGCAGGAGGACCCGGAGCTGCACACACACACACACACACACACACACACACACACACACACACACACACACACACACACACACAAACAAACACACAGCGGATAGTTTAGTGAAGTTGTTTGACATTTTCCTCTTCTCCATCTTCTCCCTCAGGTGGATGTTGAGATGTTTCTGACCACAGCACAAAGGTCGGACATGTGACTGACGTTAGGGATTATAGACCAATCAGGCGTCAGTCTCAGCTGTCAATCATGACGACAAATAACTAATTAAAACAAATTTATGACAACTATCTCTGACAAACAGTTATTTCATGTTTACTTTGATTTTTTAGTTTGGTCCATGTCCCATATGCTAACATGGAGGAGGCTGGGTTTATGACCTGTACGGCAGCCAGCCACCAGGGGGAGATCGTGAGACCCACCTCCTTCTGGCGTGCTGAAGCGGTGAGGCAGCGAGTGAGGCCCCTCCCCTTTGCTGTTGAAGACAGTGATGGACAGCTCGTACGAGGAGAACAGCTGCAGCCCCGTCACCTCCTGGGACGTCTTCAAGCCGTGGACGACCACCACTCTGCTGGCTGTGTCTCTGTCCGTCCCTCGGTCCGACCGGTCCCCTCGCTCGTCCCCGTGGTGCAGCTTCCCCAGAGACCTCCGGCCCCGCCCCACCAGGGGGCCCAGCCTCCGGATGTAGATCTGACAGAGAGGAAACCAAACTGAAGTCATGTGGTTCGATGCATCATGTAGAATCGTTATCATGATTAATCCTTAGATTCACCAGATTTACATATAGAGAGGAAACTAGAATTCTTGATTCTTTAAATTTCATTCATTTTGAACTGCATCATAAGAAGAAACAGGTTAAATTTACATAATTGGTTTATAATCAATTTACACATAGAAAAAATCGAACTAAAAAGATTTGAAAAGAAACATTTTCCCAAATAGAAGGAATGGTGACAGCTCCAGTGTCCTGTCTGTCCCTCACCAGCAGGGGGCGTGGTGATGTGATCTGAGGACGGCTATAGGGTTCATAGAAAACATTTGAAACTTTGGAAAATTAGAAAAAGAAACTTAATTGAATTAGAAACCAAAACCAGCCGAACTAAAGATGGACTTGATTATTTAAATAATGCTCTGTTTCCACTGTTACTTCTTATTATTTAAATAAAGCTACGACTGAATATTCCATCATGGATGAATCTGCTGAACAGTTTTGTCAAATGAAAGCATGAAGGTTGTGTTGGCACCTTGTGTCCCAGCAGCTTCCCCCGGACGCCCTGCGCCTCGCTCCACTGGACCCGCACGGTGCTGTTCATCACCGTGGACTCGACTCCCGTGGGCGCCTCCTCAGGTACTGAGACGAAGAGGGAGAGGAAGAGGAGGCATCAAGTTTCCAGTGAGAATAACAAATCTTCATCACTTTGAATTCAAGCTGCAGCAGCACCAGGTGGGTGTGTCTCCAGTGGAGGTGATGATGAAGTGATGATGAGACGCACCGTCCTCTCCAGAGTGTCCGACCTCTGGTACCGGTTCTGGTCCGTCTCCGAGCGAGTTGACGGCCTGGACTTTGATCTCAAACGGGGCGTAGGTCCCGGTGTCGTTCACTGGGAACGGGGGGGCCTTGGTGTAGCTGTGGTTCCAGTGCACGCTCTTTCCCCCGGCCTGCCGCCACGACACCTTGTACTGGAAGTCCTGGCCGTAGTGGAAACGCCTGTCCATCTCCTGCAGAGCAGACGAGGAGGAGGACAGATTAAGATAAAATAGATTAAGATACATTTATTTATCCCAAACACAGGCACACTCATGCAATTGTGAGCAACCATGTACGGCGCCCGGGGAGCAGATGTTGGGGGAGTAAGGTGCCTTGCTCAGGGGCACTAGACAGGGTAGGGAGAATCCTCTTGGATTTTTGGACAGATCAATCCAGGTTCGTCTTTTTGTTTTTTCTCCGTGGAGTCGAACCAGAGACCTTCTCTGCCACTAGTCCACCGCCTCTCCCAGGCAACGGGTCTGGATACTTAGTTCAAAAACTACAACAGAACAAACCTATTCATGTTGTCAAGTATAGAATACATATTATTTTATATTATAGGATCGTTGTGACAATTCTGTAAAATAAACGGATGCTGAAAAACGTAATGTCTCAAAACAACAAACAACATAAACATTCAGTGACTCTTCTTACTGCTCAGCTGGGTGTTGTTTTGTTTGCTTGTTAAAGTTAATAAAGTTTTTAAATGTAGTTTATTTTCATCAGAACTGTGAAGTCACAGAGTTTCTTCAAGTAAAGTACGAAAGCCTCAATATTGTGTTTATAGATATAACCCAGGTCTGATGATTTTATTTTAGCTGTAAATACTTCAGAACAATACTTCAGAACATGTAAATATATAAAACTTAGAAGCACTTACATCCCACGTGATGATCAGAGTCTTTGGGTCTGTGGAGTCGCTGCGGACACCAGTGGGGTTAGAGTCAGGAACTGGAGGAGGAGGAAATACAAACTGGATTTAGCTTATTTTCAAAACAACTTGTTACGAAAAACAGTTCCTGTGTGAAACAGCTTCATTTCTCACACCTCTTTCTTACAGCCAGTTAGCTTAGCTTAGCACAAAGACTGGAGACAGGGGGAAACACCTAGCCTGGCTCTCTCAAAAAACTCTAAATCAGTTACCTTTACAGTATTTGTTGGGCCTTTAATTATGTTTTAATTAATTGATTGAACTCCGGGACTTGATTTAGCTTATTATTAGATATTTATTAATATGCCCTTGTTTTTAAAACAGCTTTCTTTGTGATTGGTCTTTTAGCTGTCTCGATGGATCCTGATAAACATGATTCTGTTCCTGTCTGTTGAACACATTCAGCTGGAGAGACATTTAAACTTGAAACTCTGAAGATGAGCTTCACATTTCATCACTTCATCGCATTTTTCTCAGAAAGTTGGACAGCTTGGGTGTCGTGTGTCTGACTCACCAGCAGGTGGCGTGCTGTGGTACTCCGAGGCCTTGCTGGGGTGGCTGCGGCCGATGGCGTTGATGGCGATGACCCGGAAGCGGTAGGTGCAGTAGGGGTGGAGCTTCAGCTGCAGGTGGTTGAAGTCGGCTGGCACCTCCTGCCACTGCTCCCACTTCCACTCGCCCTCCTCCGTGTGCTGCTCCTCCCTCGCCTCCACCACGTACTCTGAAGAACAACACACGTGATACACACCTCACCCCCGACTGGAACGAGAGTGTGTCCCTGGTTATGTGTGTACTTTGTGCTACACACCTGTGATGGGGCTGTTGTGTGAGTGTCCCGGGATCCAGCTGAGTGTGAGGCTGTGGTCCGCCAAGTTGGACAGGGACAGGTCTTTGGGGGGGTCGGGTCGAGCTGAGGGTCCCAACAGAAAACTGTTAGTGTTGAACAGAGCCAGTCGCACCTGCTACACACCTGCTACAAACACACAACGTTACACACAACTCACCCACGACGGTGATGGAGCCGTTGGCTTGCACGTTGTCCAGGTCAGTGATGACCTCACAGGAGTAGTGAGCCGAGTCCACTGATTGGACGTTCGTCACTTTCAAAGTTCCGTTATTGAAGAAAGTGTACCTACACACACACACACACACACACACACACACACCCAGTTAATTGTGTATTTTTTTTTTATTTCTAGGTCAACATTAAGTCAGATTCCCTCTGGGATACATGAACATTTGTTTGATTTATGTTTGGTGGAATTCAGATTTCTTATTTTTCTTTTCATCTTCTCTTCTCCCCCCCCCCCATCCCTTCTCTGTTTTCGAGGTCAACCCCCCCCCCCCCATCTTCTTTAGGAGCCTGCTTCCTCAGGCTGAGTATGTGCTGTGGCCCGTGTTAAACTTATGAAGAGAAACTACCTACAGCAACATGTCCCATCTGCTAACATGGAGGAGGCGCTTAGTGAGCTGTACTGCAGCCAGCCACCAGGAGGCGATCAAGATGCTTAGACTTCACTTTTTAAGGTGTCAGTGGATTGATTCCACCACCAGGGGGCCCCCTGGGGTCACGAGTTAAACTGACCTGTGTGTGTGTGTGTCTGTGTGTGTGTGTGTGTGTTTACTTGTCGCTCTCTGACGTCTCCAGCAGCTTCTGTCCGTCCCTCTTCCAGACGATCTGGTAGTGGAGCAGCCGCGGGTCCCGGTAGAAGCCACAGTCGAGCAGAGCGCTGGTTCCTCGGAGGACACGGACGTCCTGGGGACTCGTCAGAATCACCGTGCGATCTGATGGGAACAGGAAGAACCAGGACAACGGTTTTATTTAGTCTTAAACACGCTATCAACACAATAACAACACAATATCCACACTGGGTCAGAACCTGGTTCACTCAGCTGGTCTGTGAAGGACTCTGGAGTCTGAGGGAGAACCTGCTGGTTTTGTTCTCTACTCAGCTGCTTCACCTCATCTTCAGTGTCAGTGATTCTCTCTCTAATGTTCCTTCATAACTCAGATGTTACATTTCATTCATTGTGCTCTTTAAGAAGTTTTATTCTGTGGAAACTCTTGAGTCATCGGTGACTCACTGAAAACTTCCAGATGTGCGGTGATGGAGATGTTGGTGTGTTGGACGGAGCAGGTGTAGGTTCCACTGTCCTCGTGGCTGACGCCCGACAGCTCCATGGTGCCGTTGGTCAGCAGGCCGACCCGAGGGTCAGACAGCAGAGGAGGTGTGTCCTCACTCTCCCTGCAGAGAACACACACAGACACACACAGACACACACAGACACACACACACACTGGTCAGAGGCGTCATTCCAGCAGCAGTGAATCGTCTCAGTTGATCGTGTGAAAGAATATTAGACAGACGATCAACATCAGAACATAATATGCAAGAAGTTTACTGTTCGTTTCGTGTGTGTGTGTGTGTGTGTGTGTGTGTGTGTGTGTGTGTGTTTGTGTGTGTGTGTGTGTGTGTGTGTGTGTGTGTGTGTGTGTCTCTCACCATGTGACGTGTGGTCGTGGAGAGCCGAACGAGGAGCAGTGCATCTTGACGTCTTTGCCGTCAGCGACTCTGTACACGACTCCGTCAGAGGACAGGATCTGAGGAGGCAGCTCTGAGGGACACGGAGCACATGACCATGAGACGTGTGATGATGGAGAGACATGTTTCAAACGTGTAGTCAACCTGTGTGTGTGTGTGTGTGTGTGTACTGACCAATGACGTAGATGTAGGTGTTGAGGAGGATGGTGCCATGTTTGTTGGAGGCCTCACACTGATACACAGCGGTGTCAGCAAACACAACTTCCCTCAGCTTCAACACACCGCCCAACACGGTGCGACGGGATTCAGCGTCCACGTCTGCACAGTGAGGGGGGGGGGGGGGGGTATCAGGAGGAAGAGGGTGAGAAAGAAGAGGGGGAGGGACGGAGGAGGTGAAGAGGTTAAAAACTGACCAGAGTTTGTCAAACAGAAACTTTCACCAGCGGAAAAACAAAGGAAGCTGCAGACAAACGAGAGGAGAGGCAGCTGTTACAGCCTGTGGACACACACACACACACACACACACACACACACACACACACAGACACACACAGACACACACACATTCTTCATCTCTTTGCTCTCTCTCTCTCTCTCTCTCTCTCTGTCTCTCTCTCTCTCTCTCTCTCTCTCTCTCTCTCTCTCTCTCTCCCTCTCTCTCTCTGTCTCTCTCTCTCCCTCTCTCTCTCTGTCTCTCTCTCTCTCTCTCTCTCTCTCTCTCTGAGTGTGGTGGTGTAGTGCGTGCGAGTTGAGAGCGGTGGCGGTAAATGAGCGGTTTGTGCGATTTTGATCTCTTTATTGATAATTCTGATTATAGTTATATAGTGTATTGTTGGTTATAGTGTTGGTGGTGTTACGGTGTACACGGAGGAGGTGTTAGGTGGTGTGTGTGTGTGTGTGTGTGAGTGTTTGCAGTCGGCCGCGGGCCGGCGTGCTAAACGCCATGGACCTCGCCAGGTTAACCCGGAAGCACGGCATTAAGATCGCTACGGCTTTCCCGTGCTCCGTGGAGGAGTGTAGTCTGGCCGTGGGGCGGGTAGTCGGCAACAGCAGCGTGAAGTCCGCTGCGAGGATGAACAACGCGGTTGTCATTTTTCTGGACAGTGTAGAGAAGGTGAACACGGTGGTGGCGAACGGGATTGAAGTGAACGATACCTTCGTGTCTGTTCTGCCTCTCGCCACACCGGCGGTAAAAGTGACTCTGTCCAACGTCCCTCCGTTCATAAGAGATGAGACGTTGTTGAGAGAATTAGCGAGACACGGTAAGATCGTGTCTCAGATTAAGAAAGTGTCCTCAGGATGCAAGTCCCCGCTGTTAAAACACGTGGTGTCCCACAGAAGACATCTCTTTATGATTCTTAATAACAGGACTGAGGATCTGAACCTGGTGTTCAAGATAAGGGTGGAGGAGTTTGATTATGTCATATTTGTGTCTTCAAATAACACAAAGTGTTTCAGCTGTGGAAAAGAAGGACACCAAGCTAAAGGGTGTCCTCAGAGAAATAAAACAGCTGACACTCAGGAGCAACAGGAGGGGACAGGGGGGGTTCAGCAGGAG
This sequence comes from Platichthys flesus, assembly GCF_949316205.1. Classification (NCBI taxonomy): domain Eukaryota; kingdom Metazoa; phylum Chordata; class Actinopteri; order Pleuronectiformes; family Pleuronectidae; genus Platichthys; species Platichthys flesus. Next base: position 27,261,226 of record NC_084951.1, on the reverse strand, counting down.
CGTCAGATGAGTGAGGAGAGACAGGAGGGGACAAGTGGAGTCCAACAGGAGGTTCAGGCGAATGAGGAGGGGACAGGGGAGATCCCAAAGGAGGGTCAGTTGAATGAAGAAGGGACAGGGGGGATCCCGAAGGAGGTTCCGGTGAGTGAGGAAGGACAAGAGGGGACAGAGGTTGTCCAAAAGGCAGATCAGGTGAGCGAGGAAAGACGAGAGGGGACAGAGGTGGTCCAACAGGCAGAGCAGGTGAGCAAGGAAAGACAAGAGGGGACAGAGGTGGTACAACAGGCAGAGCAGGTGAGCAAGGAAAGACAAGAGGGGACAGAGGTGGTCCAACAGGCAAATCAGGTGAGTGAGGAAAGACAGGAGGAGACAGGCCGAGTCAGTGATATTGACATGGAGAGGGACGAGGAGGCGCTTAAAGTTCCTCGTCTTAAAAGAAAAACCAGGAGCGACAGTGGAACCTCAAAAGCTAAGAAAGGGACAGTGAAGAAAGGAGGGAGAGGAGCAGGAGAGTCTGAGTCTAACATGGAGACCGACTCTGCTGACAGTGAATCCTCCGACTTCAAGACAGGAAGCCAGAAGAGCTCAAGAAGCTACAGTGCGGGGAAGATGAAAGTGTTTCTCCAGAAAACAAAGAACATGAAGGGTTTGAAATTGGAGGATTATTTCTCTGATAAAGAGCAGTTTTCAAACTCTGCCCGGCTGCACATGAGCAGCAAAGGCAGAGGAGGTTTCACTGACCAGGAGATATACAGACTCAAGAAAATTGTTCAGAAAATTAGACAGGATAAAAACAATGATGATGATGATGATGAATAAAGTGCATCCTGATTACCAATCAGTCCTGTTTTTTTGTGGGTTTTTTATATTTTTCATTATGAGTCTTTTAAACATCAGTTCTTTGAATGTTAACGGAGCCAGAGACCCTGTGAAGAGGTCTCTGATGATCCAGCAACTAAAACTGAAAGGGACTGAAGTGATGTTCTTACAAGAAACACATAGTGACATTAATAATGAGAACGACTGGAAAAGAGAGTGGGAGGGGCAGGTGGTCCTGAGCCACCTAAGCACAACCAGTGGGGGGGTGGGCATCATCTTCTCCAGGAGCTTCGCACCGGAGTCTTTAGAAGTGGAGGAGGTGGTGGAGGGCAGACTCCTGGTGGTGAGGGCAAAGGTCGAGGAGTTTTATTTTGTTTTTATGAATGTGTATGCTCCGGTCTCAGGACCTGACAGAGTCTGTTTTTTAAGGGTTTTAGACATGGCATTAAGCAGAGTAAAAGTTGATGAGTTTTTATTTCTAGGAGGTGATTTTAATTGTACAGAAGATGATGTTTTAGACCGGAACCACCTGGAGCCCCACAGAGCTTCACAGAGTGCACTGAGGCAGCTGCTGCAGGCTCATGAGCTGTGTGATGTGTGGAGAAGGATGAATGATAGTAAGAGGCAGTACACCTGGACTCATTGCAGAGGGAATCTCATTTCCATGGCGAGGTTGGACCGGTTTTATTGTTTTAAACACAATTTTAGCATCTTCAGAAAGTGCAGCATACTCCCAGTTGGTTTTACAGATCACGCGCTGGTTGTGTGCAACGTTTTTATTTCAAAGCTCAAGTCTAGAAGCGCCTACTGGCATTTTAACACGTCTCTTTTATGTGATGCACATTTTAAGGATGTTTTTAAGTTTTTTTGGAGCGGTTTTAAAGAAAGAAAGAATGATTTTATTTCTTTAAAGCTGTGGTGGGACTGTGGTAAGGTTGAGATAAAGCAGCTCTGTCAACAGTATACCCTCAATGTTACAAGAGACATAACCAGATCTATGGAGGATCTAGAGTCGGAAATTGTGGTGGTGCTGAATTTAATAGATTCCACTGGAAATCGAGATCATATTAAAGATCTCAAGTCTAAAAAATCTGCTCTTACAGACCTACTTGGCATGAAGGCCCAGGGGGCGCTGGTTAGGTCACGGTTCCAGACGGCAGCGCTTATGGATGCACCGACTAAATTCTTCTTTGGACTGGAGAAGAAGAATGGACAAAGCAGAATCATCCACACTCTTCGATCTCCTGAAGGAGAAGAACTCAGCGACAGCAAGGATATCCGGAAGAGAGCCGTGAGTTTTTATAAGGACCTGTACAAGACTGAATACACTGAGAACAATGGCCTGTTTGACTCCTTCTGTGGAGAGCTGCCCAAAGTCCCCCAAGACATGAACGCTGGGTTGGACGGCCCCCTGTCGATGCAGGAACTCTACACGGCCCTGCAGAGCATGGCGGGGGGGAAGGCCCCGGGCATCGACGGCATTCCAGTCGAGTTTTTTAAGGAGTTCTGGAGCGAGATGGGGGAAGATCTTTTAACTGTTTTTAACGAGAGTTTTAGAGACTTGGTGCTGCCGATAAGCTGCAGGAGGGCAGTGATAACTCTCCTGCCAAAGAAAGGAGACCTTCAGGAGATCAAGAACTGGCGTCCGGTGTCGCTGCTATGTACTGATTATAAGATCCTGTCCAAAGCGCTGGCAAACCGTCTGAGGGAGGTGATGGAGGAAGTGATACACCAGGACCAGACTTACTGTGTGCCTGGTAGGTCTATCCTGGACAACGTGTCCTTGATTCGCGATATTGTGGACTTCTCTAGTTCTTTAGGCATAAAAACTGGTCTGATTTCTCTGGACCAGGAAAAGGCTTTTGACCGGGTTGAGCACCTTTACCTCTGGAAGACTCTGGAGAGGTTTGGCCTCAGCCCTTGTCTCATAGCTATGATCAAGGTTCTGTATCAGGGAATTGAGAGTGTACTGAAGATCAATGGAGGCCTGAGTGCACCTTTTAAAGTATACAGGGGGGTGAGACAGGGCTGCTCGCTCTCAGGGATGTTATACGCACTTTCTATTGAACCTATGCTAAAGAAGATAAGAGCAAATATTGAAGGGTTGATTTTAAGTGATTTTAAAAAAAGTCACATTTTATCAGCATATGCGGACGACATTATCGTTTTTGTAAGGAATCAGGAAGACGTCCAGGAACTTGGAAAAATTGTCGATGATTTTAAAACAATGTCAGCTGCCAGGGTGAACTGGGGGAAAAGTGAGGCGCTGGCAGTTGGAAGGTGGGAAGGGGGTCTACCAAGTCTTCCGGGGGGGTTAACATGGAGGAGAGACGGTCTCAAATACCTCGGGGTTTTTTTAGGCAATGAGTCCATGGTCCAGAAGAACTGGGAGGGAGTGGCTGAGAAAATGAAAGGGAGGCTCAGCAAGTGGAAATGGCTGAAGCCACAATTATCCTACAGAGGGAGAACATTGATTTTAAATAACCTGGTGGCTTCTGCTCTGTGGCATCGACTGGCCTGCATGGAACCACCGAAAGGCTTAGTAATGAAACTACAAGCCATTTTAACAGACTTCTTTTGGGACAGGTTGCACTGGGTGCCCCAGTGTGTGTTGTTTTTACCAAAGGAGGAGGGGGGGCAAGGGTTGGTGCACATTCAGAGTAGAATATCCACTTTTAGATTACAGTTTTTACAAAAGTATCTTTTAGGTCCACAGGATGTTGTTTGGAGACGAGTGACAAGCAGCATCCTGAGGGAGACAACTGGGCTGGTTTTAGACATGCAACTGTTCTTAATGGATTTTAAGCTTTTTAACATGTATGGATTATCTACTTTTTATCAGTCACTTTTTAAGACATGGAGTCTGTTTAAATGGAGAAGGCTGGAACATACAAACTCTCTACACTGGCTGTTAGAAGAGCCGCTGATCAACGGAGCCAGGCTGGATGTCCAGAGCAGCTCCACACCAGGCCTCACCAGCATGCTGTGCACCGCCGGAGCTGTGACCCTGAGGACTATCGTCGATGCAGCGGGTCCTGGACTAAAAAACATCCCGGCGGTGGCGACCCTCATCGGGCAGAGGTCCAGGCGACAGACAGAACGGATTTTAAACGAATGGATTAAAAGACTCACGGACGAGGAGGTGGAAATGCTGAAGGATTATTCTGATGGAGCGGAAACCCCTGACAACAGCGACCCCTTTCCGGAGCTAGGTTTTAACCCGAATCTGGATGGGCTCTCAGGACCTTTTTTAAATAAAACAGACTGGAAGCAAGTGGACCTGTACACAGCAAAAGGGAGAGCCATGTATGAATGCTGTGTTTTAACCTTGAACAGAAGCAAGCTGGATGTGAGGCCTGACACGGTGTGGAGGAGGAGACTGGATCTGGACATCAATGACAAACCGGTGTGGAGGGTTTTATACAAACCGCCTTTAAGAAAGAGGACTGGGGACCTGCAGTGGAGGATTTTACACGGAGCCATTGCGGTTAACAGTTTTATATCCATCATCAACCCAACAGTCATGAACAATTGCCCGTTTTGTGGAGAAGAAGAGACAGTGTTCCATGCTTTTTATGATTGCGAAAGACTCTGTTTCCTTTTTAATACACTACAAAAGGTTTTTAAACAGTTTGGTGAGACATGGTCTAAGAGTGTCTTCATTTTAGGAGTAGGGTATAGGAAAACGAATGAGTGCAAATGGAAACTTTTAAATTGGATCGTAGGAGAAGCAAAAATGTCAGTTTACAGCAGCAGGAAGAACAGAGTGGAGGACAGGACAGGACAAGAAGCTCTTCCTGTTTTTATCTCGCTGCTGAAAGCAAGAGTGTGGGTAGATTTTAGGTTTTTTAAAGAGATGAAGGACATGGATGGCTTCATCAAACAGTGGTGTTTTAATGATGTAGTATGTTCTGTGGTTGATGATGTTTTAATTTTTAATATTACTTTCTAGGTAGGTTTTAGTATTGTGCTGAAACTGTACAGATCCGTTGAAACCTTGACAGTAGTTGTGTTTTAATTTTGAAAATAAAGGTTTCAAAAATCAAAAAAAATCTCTCTCTCTGTCTCTCTCTCTCCCTCTCTCTCTCTGTCTATATCTCTCTCTCTCTCTCTCTCTGTCTCTGTCTCTGTCTCTGTCTCTCTCTCTCTCTCTCTCTGTCTCTCTCTCTCCCTCTCTCTCTCTGTCTATATCTCTCTCTCTCTCTCTCTCTGTCTCTGTCTCTGTCTCTGTCTCTGTCTCTCTCTCTCTGTCTGTCTGTGGAGATTGAGGAGGTGGACTGAATGAAGGGACACATCACTGAGGTCTGAAGACATCTCTCCTCAGCTTCTGATGAACTTCACACATTTTAAAGTTTAAATCATTAATTCTTCCTCGACCCTTTGAAACCACATTCGAGTCGAGGTGAACATCTGTACCTGTGATCTGCTGCCCGTTGATGCTCCAGGTGATAGTCGGGGTCGGGATTCCTTCAGCCTGACAATCCAGTCGCACAGTTTCCCCCGGAGCGTAGAGGAGGCTCTGAGGCTCCTTCGTCCAATGAGGAGCCGCTGCAGAGAGGAGAGGAGGCGGAGTCACGCCCGACACTTCAACAGATACACTCTCATAACAAAACAAACAAACAACAGCAGGAAGTGACTCATTGTGTTGTTGTTGTTTCATGAAGTCATGATTGTGCCCCAAGCACAGTTATAACATCAGTCATTTTTGATCTTTTAAATTTTTAAAAGATCAAACTGTAGAATAAAAGTGGCAGAGTAGAAAATATTTAGTTGAAGAGTTGTTTACATTTTGTTTCCTCTTCATTCATCTTCCAGTTTGAGAGCAGGACTCATTCATTACACATTCAGATCCTTCTCCACAAAGTCGGAGCCCTGGCTGGTGCTCTCTTTTACGCTGCTTGTGCTCAAACTGTGCGCTTGCACTCAGATATTTGTATTTCCTGCGCTGCAGCTTCAGCTCTTTTTATCGAGCTGCTTCTGTACGAGTGGGAATCGTCCACTCTCGGATTTCTCCTCTGATTTCGAATCAATATTCCCTGAACCAATAGAATGCCAGAGGCAGTGGAATCCGTGAAGAGCTGAAGCTGAGAAGAGCTGAAGCTGGAGCGCAGGAAATCTGACCAAGCATCAGAATATCACAGTTTGAGCTCAAGCAGCGGCTGTTTGAGTGCGAGCGCAGGGTTTTGAGTGAAAGCGTTGGGGAAGCTGAAAGTTAAATCAATAACTGCTGCTCTCAAACTGAAACGACAAACCTCAGATGACCACCTCACTCGGGACCTCCTACCTTCCACAGTGACGGTGAACGAGTGAGCCGTGGAGCCGTGGAGGTTGAAGGCTCGGAACACTCGTATTCTCCGTCGTCGGCCTCCGTGATGCTGCTGAACGTGAGCCAGCGGTCGGAGTTCTCCACCACGCCGCTGGTCTCCTCCAGGCTGCCGTCCTTCTTCTTCCATTCCACGTGAGGAGTGGGTCTGCAGGCGGGGGGGGGGGGGGGGGGGGGGGGACAGGAACAAGGAACCAGACCAGAGGAAAGAGGAGATAGATGAGAGAGGGAAGAAGGAAGCGAGTGGAGGATATCTCAGCTGAATGGACTCAGATCTCTTGTTACGG